>NW_026624351.1:49643-88372 GCF_030028575.1 Malurus melanocephalus
CTGTCCTCGCAGGGATGTTCAAGGATGAGGCTCCGAGGAACCTGCTCTGAGCTGTCCCTGCACGGCAGCGGCTTTGGAMCCGGGAGATTCTCAAACGCCATTCCAACACAAACTCTGGGATTCCGTGAGTCAGAGGGTGTGAAGGTGAGGAAGGCTGACAGCAGGAGCTGTGCTATATTGGTCCCCCTTTCTGCCTTTGTAGTTTCTGGAGACTTAAAACTTATCCAGGTAACTTGTAAATAAATTTGAAAATGTTTYTAGACAGGCAGGGTAAAGCTTTGTGCGCACACCTCTGATCCCACGTGCGAATTTCACTGAGAACATTGCCCAGCGCCCATTGCCGAACCTCTCATCTCCTCTGATGCCTTTTTTTGGGTACACTTAGCAAGACCTCTGTTTACATTCCTCACAAATCACAATTTCTGCAAACTTTTTGTAGACTACGGAACCTTTGAAAATCTTTCATCATTAAAAAGAATCACAGCTGTAAGCTTCCAAGTTGYATGAGCTGCTAAAAATGGGCTTGTTATTTATGGAGTTCTGCATATAATCTTGCTTTTCAAATGTTTACCAAGTGGATTATTATTCAACAAGCCCATATTTTCAGTGTCCAGGGCAATGCAGGCATTGCAAGAGTTACTGAGCACARTCCCTTTGGGTGGTACTTGAGAGCTGACTGGAATCCACACAAGGTACTAAAAACCAATATCCTTGCACTGTGGGCTTTTTGTATCTTAGATCAGGTCTGTAAGCACCGCTGAACATGAGTGCTTTTCCTTTTTCTCCATGTTTACCCTTCAGTATGCTAAAATTGATAAGAGTTGATTTTTACAAACCCTTTCTGGCTGGCAAAGCACACTCAACCTGTGAAGGTTGTTCAGAGTTAGTGATGAACAAGCAAGGACTTTTGTAACTGTTCAGAAGAAATGATCACATAAAACAGCCCTTTAAGATGTTTGAAAGTTTATTCATAGTAGAAATTTCAATTTCTTTTGAAGACTACAAAACCTGCCATTAGACAGGAAAACAAGCAATGATAACTTTCCMAAACTGTTCATAGTTACATCTGGAACAGTTTTAATTACACATTAATAGCATGATTGGAACATCTCTTAGATCAGACTCTGAATAAAACAATCATTTAAAGTATTCAGTACAATTAATTATTTTTTTTTWAACTAGCATTTCAGTTCTATTACAGCAGTGCCAAGCATCTAACAGATGCTATTGTAATGGTCTAGAACAAGGTACAATACCACTGATTTCCTGGAACAGTACCCTAGACTCACTTACATGCCATGCTGAGAAAACTAGTATAAAGTATGATTGTATAGAATCGTAGAAAAATATTTTATCTGTGATTTTGTCATTTTTTAAAAATTGTCTAAGTAGACTTCCCCCCCCAACTAGGTTGCAAAATAATTACATCCCTCATACGTACACCTTCCCTTTGATTAGGTCAAGAGTATCAAGATAAAGCTAATCATTTACATTGTTTTCATAAGTGAAAATTCATCTGTTACCCATTGCTGCTCACTAAGGGCCAGCACACTTTGAATCCTTTATCTCCAATAATAGAAAAGCACAGCTTTAGTTGGTACACCACATTTACAACAGCAAAACACACACACACACACACACAAAAAAGAAAAATCCCAGACACGTAAAACTATTTTCTTATGGCCTTGTCTCTTTAGAAAAAAAGTTTTAAATATTTTCTTGAAAAACTCCTTATAAGTTTCATTCAATGTTATAGTGATTATGAATACAGAACTTTGCCCTTACTGGATATAGATGACATTTAATGAGTATTTCAACTCTTCCCTGCATTCCCTTATGCTCTCAAGCACAGTAAATGGTAATTTCACACTAAAAGAATGAAAAACAAACCATGGTCAACATATAGACAATTCACCTGTATCTGCATTCTCCTTTTTTTATCTGCTATGACTGAGTCACTTTGCAGTCCAGCAGTGAATGTACACAGTGTGTCATAWACTCACATTCTAACAGAAAGGTGCTGGGACTCTAAGAAGCATTATATGGATTTTTTTATAGGTTGTAACAACTGCAGCTACAAGAACATAAAAATAAACGTGAAAGTTGTGAACATGGATCCAAACCAGGAATAAAGGTACGTAAACCACACCTAGCTTGTAAAATAAACCTCCCTGCATAGGCAGGCCCTTTATACCTCAGTTTAGAMAGTAAATTAAAAAAAAATATAGTGGATGTAGACTCAAACACATTCAACTTAGGGTGTGCTAAACTGCCCTGTTTTGCTACAATTTAAAATGTTCATGCTCTGCTGATACATATACATGACTTAATAGCAACATCTGTAAAGTCTAGACTACATTAACAGCTCACTTGAGAATGTAGATACATAAAATGCAGGAGTTAACTTTGCTTCACTATTTGGCTAATGATGAGTGAGCTTGAGGACCATAAAATATGGCTACRATAAAACYACWGAAAGTACTTTTATTTTAATGTGGRTATTGCCAATAGTGAGGCAGTTTAACACTTCTTCTATTCAGATATCTGYTCTTTGCCAGGCACCTATATACACAAACTGAACAGAGTAGAACTCCTTCCTGAAGTGAAATGTTATTCCCCACACACTGGCAAGTACTGCCATCCTTTTATTTTAACAGTATTTAAATAATTTTGTTGATTATGACAATCTTCTAATAAACACCTTAACACCCCCCCAGAAGGTACAGTTTCTAGATTTTGAGAAGCCTGACTTAAAATTGCTCACAGTGCTGAAAAATAATTTTTTTTTTGAGAGGTAAGGTTTTACTAAATTCCTCTGGAACTGCTGACACTATCAGAAAAAAATTAAGATGGTCTCTTTYTGTCTCTACATAAAGATGTTTCTTGAAGGAAGGGTAGATGCATTTGTACAGCTAAAGGGAATTTCAATGCTAGCGCACCAAATAAGGAAAAAAATACTAATTGCTTAGGAAGAGCTGTGTGTTCAAATTTCTGAGAGCTATGCTAATTTATGAATCTGTTTATAAAACCAATTTCTCCACAATTGTATAATGGATTAAATACTTSACAGATTTTWAAGGGCAATAAAAGTGGGATCCTTYRCAAGGCTAGCAAAGRGARCTTCCCCTAGGAACTCARAAATTCTCTCAYTCATTTAGAGTAAATCTGTGGTGTCAAAGATGATTCTCCCTTTCAACAAACCTCTGATCATTTCAGGGAAATAAGCCAATTAATCACCATAAAAGAAATTTAATACCACTAAACCAAGAAAATACCTTCTGAGGCAAAACACAAAATTGCATTTTAGTTTTAAAATTGCATTGTTCACCAATAGCTGTTTACCCAGATCCATATTTTATTAAAGCTGGAATTCTCAATAGACATGTTTGTATCTGGAAGGACATTACACAGTGTAATTTTGGTGGAATGGAACAYTTCACTCACTGTATTCAAACACATTCCAGTTCCCCTTCTCATTTGGGCAATTTCATCTTTTCAAGACCAGCCATCAAGATGGGCCTTAAATTACCTGAGACACCAAAAAGCCAAGATTATTACAAGTATATATCAGTATTTAAAGTGAGCCTTCCACCCTCATTGTGAACTCACTTCCATCTGTGGAAAAGTGACAATGTTCCCTCTGAATGGCTTCATCTTACCTGACTGGGACAACACTATTTTCAAGGTRAATTAAAATGGCCCTTTTCTCACTCAACAGATCTTTATGATTTACTTCTCATTTTGCCCTTGCAGTCAATTAAAATTATCAGCAAATAACTGACAACATYAGATGAATGCAGTTTAAACCTACTTTTTGCAGGCTTCTGCTYATTAGTGACCAATATGTTTTGCTTTATCTTCAAATGTTGCCTTTTTTTCTATAATGCCAACATTCATTCACTGAACAAATCCTTTGCAGCTTAAACACAAGTCATAGAATACAGATAAAATATTAACAATGGATTACAAGAATAAACCATACAGAAATGTCCTCTATCAGAAAGTATTTAGCAGTAATTCCTGAGTCCAGAGATTAGATAGGAGAGACTAAAAGGGAGGGGAGGGGTAACAAAGACAATGAGATACAGAGCAAATTATCTTTTCTCTGGGTTATATTACCTATAGTATATATAGTATGGTGAGATTCACTGTTTAAATTTTGAGTACTATAAACAATATCCTCATTTCCATAACATGACATGTGGCATTAAAAACACAGAAATGTAGAAAAGACACAGGCAAGGAAAACTACTTATCCATAGTATTACATTCAATAGCTGTTTAACAGTCAGGCTTCTTTTAGAGCTGTCCAACAATACTGATTAATCCAGGTGAACTGTTTAATCAGATGTAATTGTCATCATGATTAATAATATCTAAGTAAAACAAGGCATGTATACATTAAAGAAAACAGCACAGAAATGTACTGCTTGTGAACTGTTTACAAAAACATACAAAACGTTGGATGGCACGAAGTATATAGTGCTAATAYAAACAGATTGTTTAAGCTAAGTGCTTAACATAAACTGTCCATCTCGACCTGTAACAAAGAATATTTTAGGGGACAAAAAAAAAAATATTCCTTATAAAAATAATGCTATGTGGTGCAGAGTGCTTTATTCAGTGTATTTTTGACAGAGGTGGCATTTGTAATTCTCCCGGTTTATTCAGTCGCGCGAACGTGATCATTTCCATTCTTTCCACTCCTCACTCCATTTGCAGCTCCAGTAAGATCAGTAAMTTGCCATCAACAGTTTGAAGCGAGATAGATGAAAGCAGCAGCAGCAGCAGCAGCATTTTAGGTACCAGCTGGGCCAGAATGTGCTTGCAGGTATCTGTCAGAGATGTGCTACCTGGCGCTATCATTTGTGCTATCATCTTATGCCGTGGTACCAATGTCTGCTTGAGGTCATTTCACAGGGCTGTTGAGGTGATTTTTTTTATACCTCTCCTCTGAGCAAGAGTGGAACGGCCAACTGGCTCCAAAACTGGTGATTGATTACGATTCAAAGCAGAATAAGTTGCTGCCATTGCACCCTGTGGGGTAGAGAGGAAAAGAACAGTCATAACTATGTTTTAGCAGTGCTAAATACTGAGAAACACTCTCAACAAGTTTTAACTTCCAGTCTATTTTCATCTATAAAACATACTGTTGCATTACTCAAGTCCTAGCAGTATTAGAAACCAGTAGTTTTTTGGGTAATAAATAGTTTTTCATTGCTTAAAGAGTCAAAACCAGAAGGTATAAGCTAAATTGCCAGGTTAAGTTCCCTCATTATGTTGTATGTGAGAAATGCCATTGGTAGACTGTCTCTGCTTATCACTTAAATATTTCAGTTTTCAATAAAATATTTAAAAATCATACACATTATTCAGCACGTGAAATTTATTTAAAAACTGTAGAAAGTTGTGAGCTGTGGGATCAGAACTCCCCCACTTTCTTTGTGTTTCTGGATGCTAGAATTTTCTAATAACTGACTCAGAGTATTAATTGTATTTTTCAGATCTTTTTTTATGTTGCACAAGAAATTCTTGGAAGTAGGACTGAAAACAAGGTTGATTACAGAGAAGTAGAATTAAATTATTTCTTACTTTCCTCTGCTTGTTCAAAGTGAAAAACTTTCAGGGGTAAAACCAGATTTTGTTTCAGAGTGCAGAAGAATGATACCATAGTAATTAACACTGCTCTTTTGACTTCTCTTCAGCTTTTACTGTGATCACAAAGTATTCTGTTTTCCTTCAGTTACTGACAATTACCCTCCTTTGAAACTGTAAAGTTAGCAAACMATTTTACAGCTCTTCTATAGTCACCTGACATTTTTCACTATGGGAAGAATGATTTATGTTGTTTTCTGAAAGTTAAGCCTTCCAGTGTAACTAAGTCCAATAGATTTCAAACAAAAGAAAATGAAAGTMTTTTTCAAATGTATTAGATTTATTCCCTGTAAGTGGTTTCTCATTAAATCCTATTACATWTTACAAGTTCATTTTATGGCTTAGTGCAACATTAGCTCATAGCAACTTTTACAAAGTATTTAGAGGAGATACATGTTATCCCATAATTGTTTACATTAATTTGGGCTAAACAGAAGAAATATCTGCCTACCTTCACTAAATGGGGAGCATCCTGCCTGTTCAGCTGGTATTGAGGCAGTTGGTCACAGTGAACAATCCAGGGGTGACTGAGAACCTGGGCTGCAGTCAGTCTTTGATGAGGGTCAACATGAAGCATTTTGGAAACAAGGTCCTGTCAACAAAGGGTCAATGGAAAGAACAGGAAAACTTCAGCTTTAAAACAGATTAATGGTTCAAAACTGCAAAAGAAGAATCCAAAGGTATAAAATATGTTCGTAATGTCAGCTTAAAACAAATGAAAAATCACTTACCAATGTTAACAGTTTATCTTTTAATTATGTGATTTAATAGACACTTGGCAACACAAAAGGAAGGAATCCAATTAAACAAGAAAATTTCAGCATTTTAAATATCCATATAGAAGGGGCATATATTGCACACCGAAGTTAAGAGTCTATTTGCTGTCTAAAACAGCCTTCTCAAAAATCTTGTATAAAATTTTTATTTTCCATAAATGCAGTAAAAAAATGTATTATTTTTTTTTTCATTATCATGCCTTAGACTACCTGATTTTTGAATGTCATGTTTCCACATGCAGTTTTATTAAAATTGTCACCATGGATAATTGTGTATGTGAATACTGATTAAACACTGTATTTCTAAGCACAGYTGTTATCTACTATAGAGTAAGACTATTGTATTGTATATGACAATGTTATATATAATATACACTATATATTATAGTGATATAATTAATACATTTGTATAATAATAACATGGAAAACTATATAACTAAATTATATAARGGATAAAAAATATAATATAATAATATAGTGACAGGTTAAAAAAGTAATTAACGTATTTTCACCAATATATGAGTTTGGTATTTTCAATATATTTTCAGTAGGGTAATGATTAGCAATATATCAATGAATATTACCTACTCTTATTAATATATCAATAACATAGGATGTAATAATATAAATATGTATTACACCTGTTTTTCCTCCTACATGCAAGTGACTGCTGAAACATGAAAGGATCAAAAATAGGAAACAGAATTCTAGGCACATAAGGGATTAGATCAATATTTTAAAATAACAATGAGTGGAACTTACCCAATCACATATGATATAACATAGATTATAATCAACATATTACATTGCAATCCATTCCTAACCCCCAAATACACTTGCCTTAGCTGTGTCTGAAACACTGTTCCAATAACCACCACTGAGAGAGAACTTTCCACTTCCTATTCGGGCCAGAATCTCCTCTGGGGTGTCATCAGGACCATTTGCAAAAGGAGTGTAGCTTTTTAACCAAACAAATTCAATGTTAGTAACTTCCATAACCTGGGCCTCAATATAAATATTATAAATCTGACTGCAAGATTCAGTAAGTTCAATGTAATTATAGACAAGATTGTCAAATGGCTGTAAAAGGATAAATTCCTTTTATGGGAATTTTATTTTCCTTTCTTCACTATACATACCCATACCACAATATCCCCAACCAAAAAAAGAGATATACTTAAAAGCAAACGTTTATCACTTACTTATTTTAAAATACAAAAATCTCTTTGATGATAACTCTTAACCAAAGTGGCAATCTGAATAACCTAGCATAAAAATGTAATCTATTTAACAGATGCAATAGGAACTATCTTTTGAACTTGTGGAACTGTAGTTCAATATATTATTCATCATCTTATATACAATTAATTATATAAATTTATATATATAAAATTATATATAATTAATCCTTATATATGATTATATATAATAATCTTATATAATCTTATATATAAGAATCTTATATATATAAGAATTCATTATAATTAAATAACTAAAATCTTATAATTTTATATATATAAGATTCTTATATATAATTCTTATATACATATAATTCTATATAATTCTTATATAAATATAATTCTTGTATATATATATAATTCTTATATATAATTAATTCTTATATACAATTAATTGTGTATAAAAATGCYTTTCTAGTGCATTTATTATATCCTAATGGCATCACTTCAAACATTCAGTGGCTGAATTTTTCACATTGCTCCCTGCAAACTTGGATTCTACTAAAGACAAAGCATATTCTCAGCCTTTAAGTTGAGATTAATCAGTGCTTTGATTACACCTGCAACAGTGGGCCCACATTTATTATTGTTTTTGTTTGTATTGTTTTATTCTCCAGTGAAGCAAACTATAATTATGCTTACCCAGTCAGCATGGTATAAAGTAGAACACCAAGGCTCCATATATCACATGCAGCATCATAACCTTGCCTCTTTAAAACCTGAGGGAGACAAATATTTTTTTTCTGAAGAGTGCTTAGAAATGCTTTGATTATGCTATACAAATAGTAAAATTTCAAATTTTTACTGTTTATGAAGTGATTCTATTTGTCACACAAGAATGAAAAAAAGATTTAGCTAGCAACAAAATCCCAGTAAAACAAATCAAGGCATATAAACTATCCTGSATTTTACCTCTGGTGCAACAAAATTTGCTGTGTAACATGGAGTCATCAGAAGCCCATTTTCTGCTCGCAGTTGTTTTGCAAAGCCAAAGTCACAAATTCGAATGGATTCTGGATTCCCAGATTCATCAACATAAAGAATATTGCTAGGCTTCAGGTCTCTGTGAACAACCTAAAAAAAATAAAACAAACCACTAAATACAATAAGCTAAACACATGAAAAGCTTTTTATTATGCTTGACAAAACTGAWGAAGCTGCCAAAGTTCTGGCAGAATTAACGTGATCTTATTTGAAGTTATATTATAAAAAGCTTTTATAAAACCTGGAATACACAAGGACAGTCTTGGAAATTAGATGATCTGCTGTATTTTCTACACAAGTAACCTCCAGATTCTTTGCTTTCTGTAAAGAAGAGKATAAACACCACTGCAAGTCAGCAGAGTGGATCTAAGTGTCCTCCTTTAAATATTGAAATAAAACATGGGGACCTTTATCTTCCCTGTTGTTCTATGTGTTCTATTAATATTAAACACAGCTTTTCCTGGTTACATTTGAACAGAAGAAATAGTGGAATATTTCAGAAAGGTAATCATATTAGAACAAGAAGACAGCCCCAGACTTCTGCAAGTAAGTGATGTCCAGAAATCAGAAAATCAACACACCCATCCAAACTTAGCAGGATTTCAGGAAAGCAATATAAAACCAAGGAGTAAGAGTGTGAAGCATACTGCAAAGCTATTTAACACATTAACTCTATTTAGCAGAGACTTTTACAGCATGCAAATCCTTTGCAATTCTCAGATTTAACAAACCAAGTACTTAAAATTATGGAAATAAGCTGAAATACACAAATGATATTAAATAATTTGACTTGGAACAGTAGGTGCTAAGGARAACATCCTGGMTGTMGATGTCAGTGTACAAGAGRCCCAGTTCCTAAWTTTTTTTTTACCTTTTTCCCTAATAATGAAACAATTCTCAGTGGTCCAAGAGGCAAATACAAATCCCAGAGTTTTATTTTTCTGATTTTTTTTTAAAAGAAATTCTAAAAGGGGTAGAAAGAAAGAAGTGGGCAATGGAAACAGCACAGAGCTGGTGATTTGGCAGTTTCTTGAACCAGTCTGCTTGAGTTGTATTTTTTGGAAGATAGGAAAGCAATTCTCAAGTAGAAGAAAAAGTAAGTGTAACAGTCAAGTTCAAATTAAAATACTACTTCCCAAGCAATCAAAATGTTTATGTCAAAGAATAAATGAAACACCTTCCCATGTTAAKCTGTTTTCCCAAAGGCTAATGTTGAAAATATTTAAAAATACAATGCTTTTAAAAAATGTTACCAGATTGTTAAGGTTATATTGGTATTTTATATAGAAATACCATTTTATTTTAGCACAAGGGAGGGAGAAAAATAGGGAAGGGAGAAAAATAGCAGGAACTTTATTTTTTAACATTGTGCTTTTGCCTAGCAGTCTCAACTATCTACCAGCATTAAGGAGTCTGCTGCTACAAGATGAACCAGATATTACCAAATATCATATTTATATGAGCTCCTCCAGTGTCCAWAGGAGTTCCAACAGTAAAACCCTGTTGGAAATGAAGACAGGAGGGATTCCTCTAGAAAAGAATTAATTTTAAGACYGCTGWGTGCTCACTGTTTACATCTATGCCCAGCTTTCCTGTGGAGCTGTACTTAACATAGGACCTGAAAAATTCCAAAAGCAAATSTTCCAAAATGCATGTGGTCTAATACAAGGTAAAATGTCACACAGAGATCTACAGTAAAGAAACAAAAACCCCTAAAAATCCCTTACTTGATCCAGTACACTGGACATCTTTTGGCCACAAGTGGCAAGAATGAGCCAAGTTATTGTTATTCTGTTATCTGTATTTCCATCCAGAAGGTATCAAGGTTTGGAAGTTACTCCCACAGGAGCTCCTGGCCAAGGATCTGCTCCTATGCACATAAGCTCAAATAAAACCACACATGACTGATGGGATGAATCCCAGAATGAGATACCAGATAATTTTGATGGTAAACTTTCTGAAGTAACAGCTTCCAGCCATGACAGTGTGTACTGAATTGCTATTTGTTATTTAAAATAATTTCAGTACTATATGTTCCAAAGCATCTTTTCTTGGGTAACAACATCATGTATTAGCAGCTTGACTCTTCCTTTGCACCCTTGCTTTCTGCTTTTTCTCTATCCCATTTTTCTTGTTCACTTAAAAATGCAACACAACTTGTCTTTCTTGCCATRCAATTAACACATTGTCCTTCTCTATATTTAAACTACTTCCTCTGTCTCCAAATTTATTTTCCAAAGTGTTAATTTTCTGTCTCCTACAAGTCTACTACAACTTCCTGACCCTAACAAGAGTTACAAGCCATAAACCATGTTCTTCAAAACTAGGAAATCAAAGAAACTGCAAGTATGAAAAATGGAAAATAAATTTTCAGGGTCTATCACAGGATGAAATTAGAATTACATCAGGTCCCATGGCTATGCAACAAGACTGATCCTAGCACTTCTTTCTGGACTTTCTTTCCCTCATATCCTCTCTGTAAGTCATGAGCTGCATATTCCACAGAACTGCTGACAAACTGCAAGAAGAACAACAGAAACAGTTGCATCATCTCAGTTATCTGAACACGTACAGAGCAGATAAGGAAAGTTTTGATTTCAACACAAATTCCTGCTGCRATGTAATTGCTTACCAAAAGCTACTTAATTATCACACAGAAGAATGTATCAAGATACAAGTTTTCTGAAAGAGAAGAATATCAATAGTTATAAACATTTTGTCTGAGATGAGAACTTACCCCTTGTGCGTGGAGATATTCAACTGTTTTTGTTATTGTGAAAAGAACAGCACTTGCTTCTCGTTCTGAGAAAAATTTTTGCCTAAGAATTTTATCCAGCAGTTCTCCTCCTTTCATAAGTTCTGTTACTACGTACACATATTTTCCATCATCATACACCTGCAAAAAGTACATAAATATTTAAACTTGAAAATATGAATTCTCTGCTGTCTTTATGTGAAATGCAGAGATAGTGCAGGTGTTTCCACAGGCTGTTTTCCCTGTATTTCACAACCCACACACTATCCAAATTGTTCATTTTCATTGTTTCATAAAATAACACAAAACCTTTACAAAAAGCAGTAGTGAAATGAATAGAAATACTGGCGTGTAGGGTTTAAAGACAAAAAAAGGATAAATAACATGCAGTTTCCCCCACACAGTTTCATTAAAATAAAGTAAACTAGAAATGAGAGAAATTAGGTAGCAAAAAAAGGAAACTAGTCCAATTAAAGCAAAACCAGAGGTAATTATAGCACCAATTATTGCACCAAATTACAGATAGGAACAAATATAATTCCAACTGAACAGTCAGACAAAAAAAAAAATCTAAGTTTGCCTCAAATAACCTCTGTGAATAGTGAAGTGAATGCATACAAAGTAGCTATGATAAAAACATACAACTTGTACAGTACTCTACACATGGAGCCTATACAAAAGTCTGAAAATATTAAAATAGGCATATTTTAGCCCTTCCTTCTAGTTATGGGAAATGGCCTAATTTTTACACGGTTTTATCATCCAGGGAAGGAGCTGAGAATTTTTCAATCCTCACCAGAGGGCACTAAAGACTGATACCAAACCATGTTTTAAGGCACACAGAATTCAGCTGCATTTTCACAGAATYACAGAATRKTTTTTTTAAGGGTTGGACATTTCACTCCCAGAGTTCCWACTTAATCCAGAAACAATTCCTGCTTTAGCAAAACCTTTTTACAGACTGTTCTCTTTTATGATTTGATCATCACTTTTATGGTGATGTGGCAAGTTCAGTAAAATGTGTGAAATAAAAAAATAACTTGTGTTGAAGTAAAAAGAATTGTCTAAGTTGTAGTAATATAAATTTAAGAATAGATATCAGCTAAGTAATAGAAAATAATAAAAAAAGGGTTATCATCCCAATTTCCTTGTCTTAAGCTACCTGGGAAAAAATATTCTAATAAAGTTCTAAGCTTCAAAATTTTTGTGCTCCTAACTATACTAAAAGGATTTATTTTCTCACCAAAAAAAAAAAAACAAAAAAAAAAAAAAAAGAAAAAGAAAAAAAAAAGGTTAAATAATTCTGTGCGTTTTACAAGCTAATGATCTTAAGGAGATGAAGATGTGATGGGTTTCTGTGTTCTCATTTAACAGGAATTTTCCTCCCATATAAATATGACTGATCATCTGAATGTGTTTGTATTAAGACTTTAAATATTACACAGTATTCAAAAACAGAATTATCAAATTCTAGAAACTAAACTGGGTATTTTTTTATGGCATGCTTCCTCCAATCCTGGTACAACATGAGGAGATAAGCTTATTTCATTTGATATGACAGAGCATACACATCTCAGGAATGCAGAATTCAACCAAATTTGTATTTGGTTACTATTTCATCTGCTGGTCCTGTTTGTCTGCCAAAAAAAACCCCAAAAAAACCTCACCCCAAACAAATAATTCCCCTCCTCTAAGGCACCAATTCCTTCTAAATGGTATTGTCAACCTTATAGCATGTTTTTGAGTAAGTACTGATGAACTTTTCTTCACAGTTTGGTGCACAGAGTGATGCTAAGATCATAAATGTGATCCTACTTTTTGAAAATTAACTCTGGGCACAAGCCACAGGTCAGTCAGTCTGTCTTYTCTTATCAGGCAAAGTGTAAGAAGCTGTAGTGAGAAACAGATGTAGGCACATGAACAAAATATAACRCAATGGAGAAAGAAATTGAGGTTTTTGCCAAGTGAAATAAGATTTTACAGACATGTTATGAGATTTTTTAAAATCATAAATAAGCACTTGGATAAGGGAGACTGGATATCTTGTATTCAAGTTTCTAAAATGTTTCTGAAAAGATTCTTCAGGCAATGTTTTAAATAACACAAACCAGGACAAAAGTTCTGTTACAGAACAGCAACTATTACATAAAAAGGGTAAAATACTTATAATGGTCAGGCACAGGAAGTTTCTAGGTAATGTTTTGTTGGAAGCTGTGTGCTTCCTCCATTCTTACACTGTTTCCTAAGCATCCATAAGGGGCTCTGTCAGAGGCAGGATATTGAATAAGAAGGACATCTGATTTAGCACAATATAGCTCCTTCTTTTGTTTATATACTGTGGGACTGAAAAAAGACCACTGATAACAATCAGAAGGAAAACCTCCAGAGGACTGTGCACTGTAGAAAGAATTTGGTCTCTTGARTATCCATTGTTTCAATCAAAATACCTTCAGAATTAAAATACATAAAAAGGCTGAATAGGAATGAAAATTTCCATTTTAAGCAAAATTTAAGTATTRCTGCATTTCTTCTTGAAATATAAGAAAAGAAGTAAACTATTTCTTGAAGACTAATAATTTCCAAAGCAGGTACTTTAATGCTGAAATGTTTTATTTTGGCACTTCAGATTAGAAACATTTAAGTTTTGCTGTGGAACTGAATGAAAATTTGAGCAAATCAACAATGAGTTGATTTTTAGTAATGGAACTGAATGAAAATTTGAGCAAATCAACAATGAGTTGATTTTTAGTAATAAATGCTCTTGAGTTGGAGACCTGAAGGCAAAATACTCCTTTTCTTCTCTGAAAGCAGTCATAGCACAGAACTATAATGTGGGATATACAACAATCTGCCCCATGGGTCTGTATGAGGACAAGGAAACCTTAATGTTAAATTCTTACAGATATTGTATAATTTTCTATTACATATGAATCCTATATCTYTTTTCTTACATTGGACATCCTTCCATAATTTCTGCTTGGGGAACTGATCTGAAGCAGAAGTGAGTGAGAATTAGTCTTTCTCCCTCTGTGGACTTAAGGCTTTTTTAAAAAATTTTTGGTTTTTTGGTAGTCTGTTTGTGTATTGCTGTTGCTGTGCAGGAAAGATGCTTCCTGTTAGAATATCTGATGACAATAAAAGATTAATCACAAAGTGAAATAATTCAGCATATATTGCAGTTTTAAAAGACTGCTTGGATTTCTATTCTGTTCCTGGATCTCTGTAAAATATTCACAATGCTCAAGCTCAGGTAAGTGCTCACATTCTGTTTGTATTCTCCATCCAAGAAAGGACCAACCAGTCTGATATCAATAAAGACAGATTATAGCAGACCAACTTTATGTAGAATTCTCTAGTGCTCATCTCCACACTATTTATGAGCTGTTGTTTTAATGACTCCAAAATGTCTGACAATCTCCTTTCAGCTGAGCTCAGCTTCCTGGAAATGGTTTGCTGTTTTGCCTGAGGTTTGGTTTGGGGGACCAGAATATTTCCCTGCAGTCTAAGAAAGTCATTAAGCATATGCCTKTTTAATTTTTAATCTCTTTAATGAATAACCAAGGAAAGACAATTTTCTTTTTCAGTTAGATCATCAGAATATACTGCTCACTATGAAATCCCTCTACCACCCAATTTATGTTATTCCTTGCTTTTTATGGATKAAGTGTTTGCAAGAAAAAATACCTAGACAGTGTTCCATACAAAGACCAGAAAAAGATACTGGGTAAAAAGAGTGACAAGCCTGGATATGGAAAGATTTTGTCTGCTACTGAGTAATACTTGCTACTGTCCATGAAAATTACTTTGGGTACTGTGCTAAGAGTGAGTCCTTTGTTATACTAATGCACATTAAAATTGCTTTTAATGTATGTAAAATTGTTTTAAYGTATGCAAAAGCAGATTCAAAGTTAACTGATCAAAAAACTTCCTTGTTTCTTTAAAAATACAGCCAATGTTAAATAAATGATCCTTGTGCTAGGATTTATGAAGGATGAATTATTTGACTCCTTAGAGTAACACTGTACCAAAATATGAGCATCTTTAAAAGAAAACACTAAGACATCTCCATAAAAACATGAATACTAGTGACTAAATTGCATTGGGACATTGTTTTATTTTCAAATACTGAAAAACATGAACATAAATCTAAAACATGAAGCTCATCATCTCTCAAATTAGAAAGTGATTCACAATTATAGTACACTAAAGGCTTTCTTTAAAACACTACTTACATCTTTTAGGGTAATAATATTTGGATGCTGTCCATAGCGCAGCAGGATTTCAATCTCTTCTGTGGGATCTCTTTTACTCTTGTCAATAATCTGTAAGAGCAAGTACAGACATGRGYATAATTTGTTTTGTGAATATTATASAGTGTAATACTTTGGTGTGCTTATTAGCATCAACAGTTAAGCAGTATTTATTGTTGCAAAAGGCATGGATTAGAACCAAGCCCTAGCTTGTTAAATTGGAAAAGCAAGGCAAAGTGAAAAATGTTGGGAAAAATGATAAAAATCTCAGTTGAAAACTATTTTGGAGGATAAGTGATCCAACCCTTTGGCTATGATAAATAATGCAAGGCTGTTTAGTAGATAAGACTTCCATGATCAATAATTTAATAAAATAGGAAGTTCCTAATTTAACATGAGGATGTTTGGATGATGCTAATAAACTGATTTTCACAATGCTAATCTCAAACAACTATTTGGTGCAGCAAAAAAACAAAGCAGAAGAGTATAAAAYCTCAGAAAAAGTAAAAATTTCTCAAGAGTTAATTCAAATACATGTTCTTRTGAAAGTCCATTTGAATCTTTGGCTCTAGAGTTCTCCCTGTGCAAACAAGCAAAATCTTGTTTTGCCCTACTTAAAAAGTATATCTGTATAAAAAATTCTCTTTTTTTTCCTCTTCTGAAGTGCAGAATTTCCTATAATGTCTTTTCCATTGTTGTGTTATCCCTTCATCCTTATGCCTGTACTGCTACCACTCCCCTACTAGCACATCAGACACTGATCATCTTATTCCTTTTTTCAAGATTCCTTGAGGAAAAAAATAAGAGAGGCAACAGAAAAGTGAGTCAATCTTCACAATAAATGTTATAGCTGAGGGAATTATCAGCTATGCCAAGACTTTCTTGCAATTTCAAGAAATTACTTCAAACTGAAAGCACAGAAGTCAAATCTGTTCCTGGCCAGAACYAGAATAAAAATAAGTATTTAACTACCAAATTGAAATGGGAAGGTTTCCAGGAGGCAATCTACATACTTAATTCATCTTTGTAGTTTACATAATTAAGTAGTAAGCTGTTCAACAATCCAGAAAGAGAATTGTGTCCTAGTATAGGATTTAAAGACTACTTTTTTTCCCATTTATAAAGTCTGTTAATACATACTCTTGCTTTCATAGTAACCATTTGGTCCCAGGTTATTACACAGAAAGAAAAAAAAACTTTATCATTGCAGTTCTGGGAAATCTACTAATTTCATCTGAGAATTTAATGCCTTCAAAGAAGTGCTCGAGAGCCCTACAGAAAAACATAAAAACATTAAAAACCTTGCTGAAAACCAGGAAGCAAAGACAAAGAGTTGATATTTATACTAGCAGTTACACCAGACTAAAGACTGCTATTRAACTCCTTACCCATCTGAGAATTCACGAATTTACTTTTGCAGTTGCATATAAAATATTTTTATATTAGAAAAAAGTAATCTTAGTCTCTATGTTCTCTATGGCAAATAAGAGAAGCCCAATGCTAAAATGTGAAAAGTGTGGTTTATAACAAAGTAATTACCTTTACAGCATATTCCATGTTTGAAGCTTTATGAATACACCTYTTGCAGATGGAGTAAGAGCCAACTCCAATATCTTCCTTTACTTCATATCCATCAGTAAACTGAATGCTGTTCCTGTGCAACTGCTACCAAAATAACATTATCAATTGATGAATATTTTTAATATGTAACTGATCTTTTTAAAATAACTTTAAAAAAAATCCCKATTGATTTGCTTAAAATTTTAAACTGATAACTCTACTAGGTCAAAGTGTCTAAATCCCCTAATCCAGAAGGTAGTGACCTTCTGTTCAAAGTTACTATAAATTATATATTAGACATATTGTAAATAATGCACATTGYATTTTAGAAACTGAAAACATTCTTTTTCTGATTACTACTTTATTAAAGATAGAAATTCCAAACCAAAGAAAATCAGAAGACTTCAAGATAAAATAGTGATACAACAAGAGTAAAAAGCATCACTGTTTCTATTATCTGAATAGACAGATGAATGCCAGCTGGAAAATTTAGACACATGAATAGGATCAGATTGATTGGAATTGCAGTCAAAAATCCTTTCACAGAAATAAAAAGCTGAAAGGAGGAGCACTGTTCACTCTTGTAAGGGAAGGAAATGGTGTTCTAGTGCATGGAGTTTGTGCAAAGGATGCAAAGCATTTGCAGGAAACCATCTGGGTATCCTGCAGCACAGAAAAGAGGAAATAGGAGTGAGGAAGTGGTTGAGGGGCACAGAGGAAAGGTAGCAGAGAAACAGACCCTTCACAAAGAAGGAAACCAACAAAGAGAAATGGTTTTATCCACAAAATTGAGCAGGAAAGAAGCAGCTTGCAGAAAATTCTAGCAAGGTATCAAGATCAGAAATAATTCTGATGCATATATCAAATCAGAAAGCTTCTAGAGAATAAAAAGGGGTCTAAAGTTACATTTCAAAAGATTTTATTACACATGAAACAATAATGTGTAGAAAAACATGTTGTGACTGTTCTAGACATGAGGATGTTAAAGAAATACAAGGGCTATTCATGTTCTGTATAAATTGTGGGGTTTTTAAAGTTTTCTCAGATATTTACAAAATACCAGCGCAGTGAAAATACAAATAAACCCAATCATGCATCTTTTTATTCCTACCTGCATATTAAGAAGTTTTCAACAAAAGTTAAATCATGACTCAGTAATTAGAATTACTAAAATCAGAGAGAGGAGGTAGAAATATAATTTTGCAGAGGTCTTCTATTTCAGGTTTTTCTCCTGTACACAATTTGCTTTTTTTCCCCACTGGATGTAAACTCTCCAGTACTGCAGGATGCTTTCAGAATGAGCTCAGCCTCATAAGGAGGCAAGGCAAGCCTCTCCCTCATTCTAGTATAAAGACCACCTTTCCTGCCTCACAGAAATGTTTGTTGTCCTAAGGAGCATTGGCAGTAACAAAATTTATAAGAATAGAAATGCATTAGATCAGGCTATTGAAATTATTAATATAGGAGACTCTACTAGAGTTATTACAATATATCAAGGAAGCCAAAGTTTGAGTGTGCACTTTAACACTGACTTGGAGGATATGCTGAAACCAGTCACAAAACAGCACAGATGAGCAAATTCACTTAAAGTGGCTTGGGAGGGACAGAATATGGATCATGGATTCCAAGATGCACAGCAGCCCAGAACATCCAGATAAAATCCACAACTGTATTCCAGTGCCTCCTACTACTGCATTGCAGGAATCACTGACATTTTCACTTATGGGGGAAAAAAACAATAAATCCAGGTATCTATTATTCTGCTCCACCTTATAGCTAATGGCTTGATATTAAAAGAGTTTATTAATACAGTACATAGAGTAGAATGTTTTCATTTAAGATTGAAGCCTATTTGGAGCTGTAGCTGCTCAGTAACTAAACAGRCCCTGCATCTTCACTGATTTTTTTGGATAAAATAATCTGATCTTCTCTGGTATAAAAGATGACAATGATTTCATCATGATGTGGTAAGTAAACAATCCATCCACCAAGAGACAGCACTGATTCTTTTTTTTTTTGGCAGATATACTCACCTGGACAATTGAATGCACTCCAACTGTCTGCATTGCTTGGCTTTCATCATCTGATGCAATTGCTACAAAACTAAATCCCCGAAAAAGCTGATGTGCATTAGCACTGGGTGGGATACCAGGTGAATCTGAAAAACACAAAATCTACTTAGAAGCAGAGTCTTGAACATGTAGATATGAGATAAAGCACTGAAATTTTGGTAGGACCTTAAATTTGTAAATACAACAACTTCTATCAAATWTTGAATGAGAAGATTTGAAATTCAAATTCTATCTTTTGTGTATGTAAATTGTCTCATTCATATGTCTTTACCTTTTGGAGTTTTTGCTGTAAAYTCAGGGTCAAAGTAAAATGTATCTTCAGGTCTGCCAGTTGCAGGTTTAAAAGGAGGATGAATTTCTCTCCGGTACAATTTCTGAAGAGATGGAACACATTGGAAATGGAAAGGTTATATGAATCATAAAAGGCTTAACCAAGAAATTTACTGGATTGATTCTGAATTAGATACTCACGTTCCAATCTATTCTGGAAAAGAATGCATGCCTCTTAATCTCTTCTACTCCATCAGGACCTGCTCCTTTTATAATAAAAAAAGAGTCTGTTAATTATTTTCTTCTTGATCAAAGGAATGATTAGTAAAATTATTTCTTATGTCTTCTGCATTAATTTTASATGTATGACTAGCAGAAATGATAATACTTTAGTGATCACTTGAAGAGCCAACTATATTCTTATTTTAAAGCCTATTTTACAGAAGAAACAAAATTTTAGTCAATTTAATGATCACTGATGCTATGAATATTATAACCAAATTTAGAATATTCTGCTAAAAACTCTACCTAATCTGTTTGCTGGGTTTCTTTTGAAGAGCATTCGCAGGAGACTCTGTGCTTCAGGACTCAAGAACTGGGGCATTCCAAGTTTGGCCCTATAGAATAAAAATAATTAACAGTATACAAACATATCTAGGTAARAATTAACTCTGCATACCCCCTGTCCTTTGTCATTCAACAAGTCCATAATAAACAAAGTAGGATCACTGAGAAATTGCCTTCAGACATCAGAYACAGAGCAAAAGTGCTGTCAGTCATGTCAACATGTTTAGGTTTTTAATCTTTTTAACAGCATATTTTTTTCAGAAAAAATATAGACTCAGGAAGTTGAGGAAGAATTAGAAAAACCTGTAGAGAAGAAGAGCTACAGGATAGCAGTTTACAAACTTGTAAATTTTCCTTATATGCTTTGATCCATTTATAGGTCCAGTTACTATCCAGTGACACA
Source organism: Malurus melanocephalus (assembly GCF_030028575.1). Taxonomy (NCBI): domain Eukaryota; kingdom Metazoa; phylum Chordata; class Aves; order Passeriformes; family Maluridae; genus Malurus; species Malurus melanocephalus. The sequence continues at coordinate 70,174 of NW_026624351.1, forward strand.
AAATAAAGCATTTTGATAGTTATATAAAAGACAGTTTAGAAGGAGCAAGAAAACTACCACAGTATGACACACACCAAACATACATTAAATCAGAATAGAAAAATTGAATTAAGGTAGGACTGATCTTGCAGGATTAGCAGGTAAAAGAAAAGCCAAACCAAACTAAACCTCTTCCTTTTTGCCCCCTCCCCCATCTATTTCAAATATTACTTTTCCAATTTGCCTGTCTTAGATTTTTAGATTTAGGTCTYTGTACTAATTTAATTTTGTTTTGTAATCCTTGCCATATTGTTTTTCTCTACATTTAACACTGAGTCTCCATTTTCTTACTTTTACTAGAGCACACCTTTTCTTCTACCTATGGTAATGGTAAGGAGGGATATAATTTCCTCCTTTCCATTACTAATTTAACCTGTAGCTTGTATTTTGTCTGTAACAGTACATGACACAAGCTCTCTGTGTTTCCTTCAGAAGAATGATTTTTTTTTGTATTCCAGGTATTTTTAGATATCCACCTCCATGACACTTAAGTACATACATGTTGCCACTGATTTACCATTCATCATTAGAATTAGAAATTTTATCATCTAAAACAAGAATTTACTACATTTTCCATTCCTTTTAAACAGCTCCAAGGCTAGGATGCAGCTCTSGAGGTTCAGCATTAGAAGTCAAGTGCCTAGAGGAATCTAAAACCAGCCCAAAATTTTCACAAAATTCTGTATCAGGCAMATGACAGGAGAAAAAGAAAGGCAATTGCCAGGTCCTCAGAGTTCCTATATTATGCAACTACATGAGTGACAGCAATTTTTTTCTGACATTYCTGATGGACAATGACAAAATTTTATATGAAGGCATACCTCTTCAATAAAGGAGAAATAATGTTTAAAAATTTAACTTTGTTGCTGCAACCTGTGATTTCTTCAAACTGCAGTTTCTMAGTTTTAAGTAAAACACAGAAGAATAAACAAAAATTTGTCTCCATAATACTGTGAGAAATAAAGAACCCAAAAAAAGTTTGCTGTAAGAAGAATGTATTTTCCATGGATTTTTGGGAACAGAAGGTAAGAAAAGCAATATATCTTAAATATACACTATGAAAACAGGAATTCATATGYACACCTGTCCATTTTAAAGTTTTATGAAAAATTTAAGGAAAAATATACTAGGATGCAGAAAATAAAAAGAAAACATAGGCCAGGGRAAAAAAGTGTGAATTTATCAGAAAACACTTCAAAATATCTTCTGGTTTTCAGCTGCTTATATTACCAAAAKCAAAACACTTCWATGTATGATAATATTCATAAGCAYAGGAAACATTAAAAGAGAGAAAAAKGTCTTTACATCATGGCACACTTTCTGTGTAGCTATTTGAAACTGGTAACAATTACAAAGACTAGAAGGTGAAAAAAGTTGGAAGAGATACATGTTCAAATGAAATCTTCAAGTAATTACAGAATCACAGAAATCTGTAATTKCTTAGGRTGGAAAAGAMCTTTAAGATTATCAAGGCCAACCATTAAGACAGCACCACTCARTCCACCACTAAATCATATCTTTAAGTGCCACATCTTTTTAAAAAAACCTCCAGGGATGGTGAYTCAGCCACTTCTCTGGGCAGCCTGTTCCAGGGCTTTACAACTCTTTCAAGAAGAATTTTTCCCAATATCCAATCTAAACCTCCCATAGCACAACTCGAGGTCATTTCCTCACATGCTGTTACTTCTTCCTATGGAGAACAGACCCTCCCCAGCTGATAGAGCCTCCTTTCAGGGAGCTGGAGGGAGTGGTAAGAGCTTTTTAGAGGATAAACAAATGCAGATTCCTCAGAAGCTTCTCACAGTGGGGCTGCTCTTCTCTGGACACCTCAGTGTGCTCATAGTGAGAAGCCCAAAAGTGAACAGTGGATTTGAGATGTGGCATCACCAGTGCAGGTACAGGAGACAATCCCTGCCCTGGTCCTGCTGGTCACATCATTGCTGACCCAGGTGCCATTCTCAGCCATTTGGGCACTGTTGGCTCACTGTTCTGCAGAGTCAACCAACACTCCCTGGTGCTTTTCTGCCAGGTGGATTTGCAGTAATTTTTCCCTAAGCCTGGAGTGTTCCCTGAGGTTGTTGTGACCCAAGTGTAAGRCACTTGGCTTCACTGAACCTCATCCTACTGGGCTCATCCCTTTGCAGAGCCTTCCAACCCTCCAGCAGATCAACATCCCCTCTTGTCCAGGCTGCAAACTGACTGAGGGTACACTCAATTCCCTTATCCAGCTTGTTGATAAAGATGTTAAATAGGATTGGCCTCTGGGGAACATCACTTGTAGCCACCAGCTGRATTTCAGTCCATTCASCACTGCTCTCTGGGCTATGAATGACTATGAACATCAATTACCTGGAGAGATAATTCTACATGGATTATTCTACAAGGATTTTCTACAYGGCAGCTGAATACAGAAGATATTTATAGCAACAGTGAAAAGACTGTTGAGGAACAAAGTGGAGTCACATGCAGGCAAAGAGAAGAAGAGAAAGATGTGACTCATGAGGCACAGACAGAAAAAAATGCATGTCTCCTGAAACAAGTGAGAGTGCAGCAGAACTATCTCAGACTAGCTTCTTGTAAATAAGAGGTGGTCAGAAGTAGTTTATGCTTGCTGTGAATAGACAACTTTTTAGTTAAACACATTGCATAATCACAACATGAAGATTTGATCTGGCAGAGTGCTGAGACAGCAGAAGAAAGTAGCATCACTAAATATAGTTGCAAATAAGATGAAGAAAAACAAGGGCAAAGAATAACATAACATGTATGCATCATGARAGCAAAAGTAAGGAAAATAATGGATGTGTTTTCTAGTGGTTTTCACATTCTATTTACTTAGAGAAGAGATGAAAGAGATCCATATACTTATTTTTCAAAATAGGTTGTTGGTGCAAAAGAAATTTCAGTTTTGATATACGGGTAGACAAGTGGTTAACAGGACTGAGAAAAATAATAAAACAATGAGGCAAAAAACAAATGAGAAAACTAAAAAACTAACATAAGTCTTTTGAGCTTCCATGGAAAAAATGGTATTAGTTAAAAATAGATGGAAACAGAGAAGTGAACCTATGATATGAGGAAACAAACTTGTTTGCACAGTGTTTGGCTACAGTCCCAAAAATGGGGCAGTTACACCATAGGTTGTATTAGTTTAGAAAATACTCAGGGAATTGGCAAGGAAAATAGCAGACCTTCATCAGCAAAAACAAGAACATTAACTGCATGAAGGAAAGCAATTCCCACAAAAGAGCTAATGCAAAATCAATGCTGAAAATAGCAAAAGGGAAGAATTGGWGCTTAGGCAAGTCATAGGAGAGTAGAGAAGGGAGGAGTATTGGTGAGAAGCTGGTAAGATAAAGAAAGATAAGGAGTGAAAATACTTGCTAAAAAAACTCCAAAAACCTAAAACAAAGGAAGAAAAAAAAACAACAAGGAAAAAATATACAGGTCATAAAAAAAGGATAAGAAAGTTAAAAAAATATTATGGAGATAAGATGGGAGAGATCATATGGCTGGAGAAATTATTATTACAGAATTAAAGAGCTGCTATGAAATCCTTTGTACCTGGTATGGCAGAGGAATAGTAAAGCAAATTAGATAGGCAGCAAAGGGAATTAATAATATGGAATAGGGAGTGAGGATTTACCAGTACCTTTGAAAATGAGGGAAGAGTAGAAATTAGATATTGCAGCCCGGAGGGCATCCCTGTAGAATACCTGATGAGATATATAAATAAGAGTGTACTCACTTGAGAATCATAGTCATGGTTTCTTTTCTGTCTTTCCCTTGGAAAGGTAGAGTACCAGTGAGCATTTCAAACTGTATAGAGTAAAACTTTCATCAATTACATTACCTGGACAAAAACTAATTTTTGACAAAACTACTTAGCATCTTAACCTTCCAAAATTCATGCATGTTAACAATCAAGTTTGTGCAAAACAACTTCATTGTACAGTTTAAATTACTAAGAACATTAAGCAGCCTTAGCCATTTTTAAAGCTGCAAAATATTTTCCTATATTAATACCTCACTTTACATGCAGTTTAGACTATAATGTTCTGTGTTTCATTTCTGCCTAAAAAGTTTGTTCTAGGAAGACTTGATCTACACAACTGTATTTTTAGTTTTCAACAAAGGGGAGGGGATAGGGAAAAAAAAGTTTTCCTTCCAAAAGTTAGTGATGATTTCTCCTAAKGCAGAGATTTGTAAAAAGGTCAAAATTTTGAAAATTGGCCTTCACTGGGAAGGGGRAAAGGTTAGCTGATTGACAAAGACATGCATGATGAAGTGGTTACTGTATGCATACAGTGGAAATAAAGCCTGAAGGAACATGGAAGAGCTACACAGTACATGCATGCACATTCTGCAGTGCCTGGCAGTGACAACAGACACTGCTAAAATACTGATTTGTTCTGAAAGTGACTGAGTAAAAATAGAGAAATATAAAGGCATTCCTGAAATGAGGCAGTGGAATTCTGGTAGCAGTCATGGCAGCCAGCACTTGGGCAGAAATCRTGGGGTTCTTTTATTTAAAAATTGCAAAATAATTTAGTTTCAATGGAATTTCATGGCATAAAGGCATAAAAATTAAAATAATTTTAAAGGAACCCTCTGAACAGCTTAGGGAAACTTAAGTCATCCTGAATACAAGGTACCCTCTATTCCCCTCTTTTCTGGTATAACCCAAACATTCAGCCTCCTGGAACATTAAAAATGTACATGGATAACTTGAATGAATAATGTGTGACTGCAGAATTTTTACATCTACAATAAGAGCATGAAGTTGCACTAACAGTATTCTTTAAAAAACCATTTTACTGAAATAAAATTTGAATTTCTTACTGCCATCTCTTCTGTACTGCTACATACTGTATAAATAATATTTTTTACAGATATATTAAGAAAATTTAAATTTAATAATAATGACAACATTAAAAAAGCCTACTYTTATCTTTAACACTTAAGACAATTGTCAGGAAGATGTGAGAGAGATAAGCCMAAACTTATAAGGGATAAGAAGAAAAATAGTTTTTGGTTGTTCTTGGTTTAAAACKATCTCCACAAGTTGCACTTGGGAAAAAAACCCATCCTTTATAAAAGATAAATTTATAGTGCTCCACTTAATTTGCTTGAAATACAAAGTTTTTTTAGCAATCTCCTAATTTGTCAGAAGCACACATATWTGTATTAAGAGCTCAGTGCATGTATTCTTCCTCTCCCCTCCCAAATACTATATTCCAACATTAACAGAATAACATTAAAGAATAAGTCAGCACTAGTCTTCCCTACTTATGTTTTATTTCAGCAGAAGAGAACCTCAATGCTTCTGAAAATTTTAATGCTTTCACTGTTATGGCATCTCTTAAAGCTGTTTCAAAGCACAAATTGGAATGTATTTCTCTACCAATGGCTTAAACATACTTCATGTCTAGCAACACATGAGAAGAAGCCAAATGATTTGTTGAAATAATTTTATATTCTCCATTTCTATGYTCTAACTTCTGTTCACTCCAGTCACAGTGCACTTACACCACACCAACCATCAYATGAATTTCTGATCAACTTAAAACTGAGAATGCTTTAAAAGTGGATACATACAGACTGTCTATGAAAATTACAGACTATAAATGTAAGCAACAAAAATACATTTTAGAGAAAACTSMRCTGTATTTCATATACTRATCYAGAAAATTTGKTTTTTAAGGTCAAATTTTTGCATTCAGAGTAGAAGCCAAAGTATTTAACTTGCAGTGCACTCAAGACTGTGAAAGTTACCCCAGTCACATCTAACATTTTTTAGTTATTTTCAATTATACCATATCCACTTGATAAACACCAAATTACGTTTTTTATAAATTAAAGCTGAAGTTTAATTATGTTTATGTTATCAACAACAAATATTCTGCAACTACATTGTAAATATCTTTTAACTGACTGTTTTTAGTGATAAAATGTGCAGTTAGGAAGAGTGTGTGTTCTTGTCTGGAGAGTTTAGCTATAAGGTGCTACTTTTACGTAGTCAGTTTTCAGATCACAACAGCATTCTAAATCATCATAAAGTGATAGSATGACTTATTTTCAGACACAAGAGTCCTTCTTGTACTATAATGCACACAGATTAGTTGTGTTGTTACAGTCATATATAGCCCAAGCAATAAGAAATAAACACATTTATGAAACTATTTAATCTCCATGTCAAAAATGCACACAGATATTTTAAATACTAAAAGTCTTTCGGCATTTCTTAAGGACCAAACATGATATATTATTCTTTTCTAATTCATACTCCACATATATATTATTTCCCCCAATTCTGCCTCTTTACAACAACTATCCCTTTCAGAAACACCATAAGCAAACTGAGCAACTACATCCCATACTGGCTCAAGAGTCATTTATGTAATTTTGATGTGTGARAACAACAGTTGTCATTATTCTACTATGCTGTAATTACACTGTAGATTCTAACTAGAAARTTACCAATCTTCTTTTTCCTCTTGAATGTAAATTCAAATTTAAATCTCAATTTCTTCCCCACTTTGGAATAGAAAGTATTTTTCTGTATACTTTTGTATTCCTCTTGGTCTCCATAACATTCAAACTATTAKAGATGTAAAATATTTGAATAAAATGATAATAAGAATAAGACATATTGGTGTTGATATGATGCCTAGTCCATGTTCCTCATCCAAACTCTGTGGTGATTTTAAATTCACACAATTTAGACTTCCATGTAAAGTTCACCTTAGGGGTTGGTGTTTGATTTGTTTCACCAAACCTTGCAAAGCACAGTTTTGCTATTATTTATATTTACCAGAAACCTACCATTAAAACACCAAAAGACCACCAGTCTGCACTCTGGGTATGGCCTCTTCTGTTAACAACTTCTGGTGCCATATATTCCACTGTTCCACAGAAAGAGTAGGCTTTTTTTTCATGATCAATTGACTCCTTACTTAAGCCAAAATCTGAAAGAAAAAAAAAATAGTTCCAAATGGATTTTTTTTTTTTTAAATCACTCATGGTCAGCACTTTTACCATAATGTGAAATGTTATGCTTATATTATTTGTATATAAAACTGAATAATAATACAGGAATTACAGGATTCTCCTCCCCTCCCCACCTTATCACAGGTCCATAACATCAGATACACTTGTAAAGCAGGTATCTTATAAAATACTTATATATTTCATTTATTTCAAGCTAATTACACTACTTGCTTCCATAGCTAAATTACCTAAATTACCAGTTAAAATTACTTATTTTATCATATTGGTTTGCCAAGAAGAAAATGCAAAGATTTTACTGTGAACAGAAATGACCCCAGTATTGCAATTTCTTTATTCACCTGTCAATTTGATATGTCCTTCCTCATCAAGCAGGATGCTAAAAACAATAAAAAGAATATAAAAATCTGAATAAAATATCTTTGAAGTGCTGTTTCAGACAACATACTAACAACATTTAGGAAAACCAGAAGAGGATACACAGAGACATGCAGAATTAAACATGCATGAAAATTAATTAATAGAAAATACTTTCAAACKACACATTTTCTATTCCTTCCACTCTTTCTTTTTAAAGATTAAGAAGCCATCAGTTTATCAGTTTTATTCAATTATTTGATTAAGTTCAGTGTGTAGTAACGTTTATATTGAATTTTCAGTTTTGACCATGAGCAGCACTACCATAACTGTTAAAAACAGAGCATAGCTCTGTTTCTCYTATACCAGGTATGTTTTCATATGCATACAATACATTAATTTGTAATTAGAACTTGAAAAGGTGTTGACAGCATCAAATAACATCAAGTAATAAACATTTTCATGTTGCACTGAAGGACAGGACCCACAGGCCTGGACTTGGAGCAGCCCTTAGGTTCCACCTTTTCACTTCAATCACAAGAAAGGCCACACTTTCTCTGAGATGCCAACTGTCTTGACCACCACTGAACATTATTGCATTGCAAAGCATGCAAAGTTTTCAAGAATTGGACTTTGTAACACTCCCTACACAGCAGACACAGCTCCTCCAGCTTCTCCTGTGAAGAGCTGTGGCTCATCCTGGGGATAAGACACGACCCAGGCCCATGACTTTCCTTTTCCACTTTGCAGTTTCTGTGGCAGGAAACATTAAATCATGTCCTCAAGTGCCATGTGCAAACACTGCCTTCCTGCCCTGCAGCAGATCAACATTTCCACCCAACTGGGTGCTGTGTGTGGACTCAGTGCCCTCATCCAGGTCTCCAGTGAAGGTGTTAAACAGGACTGGTCCTAACACAGAATCTGGTGGAACATCACTGGTGACCAGCATCTGGCTGGATGTAATTCCATTCAACATCACTTTCTGGGCCTGCTCATCCAACCAGTTTTTTACCCAGTGCAGATGCACCTCTCCTTTCTCTCCCTGTTTTAATTCAGCTTTTCTCTCTCCCTTTTCATCTTCCCCTTTCTCCAAACCCCACCGCCATGCACTTCTATACCTACTAAAATACCAATTCTCATGCCAAGTGTGTAATTTACTAATAAAACCTTGTGATTTTTTCCAGATCCTCTGACTGTTGTCATTCTGTTCCACCATAAGCATTTACAAATCTTGACTGCTCCCATCCCTTTAAGGGTGGGATGTCACAAACAGCTTTACTAAAGCCTAGGTAGACAACATCCAGAGACTTTCCCTCGTCCACTAAGCAGGGAAGATGATCAGGTTGGTCAAGCAGGACCTGCCTTGTGTAAATCCAGGCTGGTCTGGCTTGAATCCCTGGCTGTCCTGTTTATGCCACATGATTACACCCAAAATGATGACTCCATGACCCTCTCTGGCAATGAAGTCACACTGACATGACTGTAGTTTCCTGGTTTCTCCTTCCAACCCTTCTCACAGATGGGCATCACATTTGCCAATTTTTGCCACTATGTTTCCCCTCACATCCAAGATTCTCTTTGGCCCTCCTTTGGTTGCTGATGTATTTGCACAAAAATTTTTTTTGCTGTCTTCTGCTTCTGAGATTTCTAAAGTATCAATAATCCTTTCATCCTTGCTGCTGCAAAGATCTCCATCCCCATGCCTCMCTGCCATGGCAGATGGAAGGACCTYRGTAGAAGTGCCACCCCCAGGATTATCTCTGACTTTGTCCCCATTCCCCTTCAAAGAGTTTGAAGCTCTCTCAACAAGCTCCTCTAATTCCTGAGCAAAAATCGTTTTTCCTCTTTAAGACAAGTGAAATCCAACCATTTCAATGAAAATAGCACACAAACCTCCCYCATCTCCCTCTGTTCAATTTATACAGTAAATTACTAAATTTTAACAGTTGGAAAAAGTGCAGAGAAATAAATTAATACGCTGTATTTTTCACAGAGGAGCCTTACTTTTCTGGTTTTAGGTCCCGGTATATTATTCCAAGGCTATGTAGATGGTCTAAAGCAAGTGCTAATTCTGCCAGATAAAATTTAACATCATCTTCTGTGAACATCACCTGAAAAAGTAATACAATGTATTTTCCATGTGAAATCCATAAAGGTTACACCAGCACCAACTAAACAACAACAGCGTTTTTTAAAAAAGGTTCTTTATAATACTTGAATTAATTTCTATACAAAACACTGGAAAATTCAAATTTCTTGGTTACACAAAAACTAGGATTTTTTAACTCACACTATTTCATACTTGAAATACTGGGATATACTTGAAAAAGAACTTTTAAAGGCAATCTATGATTCTTTCCACAAATGGGGAGATTATCTGTTTCTGATTGTTCCAGAAAACAGACAGACATATTATAGTGACACCAAAATATTTTGGAAGCACTTAAAGAATGAATACCTCTTAGTTGGATGGGATCATTGCATTTCCAGACAGCAAATGGATAAAAGAAGTCCAAATGCCTGTATTTTATTTATGAAGCTAGAAAGAAGAAAAGTGTGTATGTCTTGGTTTTGAAAAGATTGTCTCTAGGTACTTAGAGAAAGAAGTTCCAGTGATGGTAAAAGCCCCAAAGTGCAGCCTGAGATACAACTGCAGAAAATGCAGATCAAGGAGTAAATGAAGAAAACAGYCTATGTAAGAGCACAGTGGGGATCCCAGGTAGCAATCCCACTTTTTGGATTAGGATGATAAACTAATCCATTCATTACTAATTACTAATTCATCACTAATTACATTCATTGAAATGAACATATTGCCCCAATATATCAACTGTTGTGATCCCTGACAGAATACATTACAATTCAGCTCTTCTGAGACAGTAGAAAAATATAGAAATAAAAAAAAAAGATCCTGCATGACTTGATTCTGTTTTAGTTACTACTCAGTTATTTTATTTGCCTTGTTTTTAGAATCTAAGACTAACCCCTTAAAATAAAGCACACAGACCCAGAAAAAAGCATGACAATAGGGAGAAAAGATTAACATTATTTTAAATAAGAGTTGAGAAGCAATAGTATATTTTCCGATTGGTAGTTTCAAGAGAAAAAGCAATACTAAAGCTTGTACAAAAGATTGTTGCTGATGTAACTTCTACAAATGAGCCAATATTTAGTGCGGGCATATCCAAGAAGGGAAATCCCTATAAGAAACATTTAAAAGCTCAAATAATAAAAGATCCCATGAGGATGAAAATACACCCACACTACATTGTTCAAACCCATTGCATGGGATTAATCTTCCCTAACCTTAAACACCTCCAGTGTAGGTACTCAAGTAGCTTTGAATTAATCCCTTTTCCCTTTGTAGTCCATAGGAAAAAAGCAACAACTTTTAGTCCCTCTGATCCATTTCAAAATCACAAGGATTTGTATGAGGATGACATTAATAGCACCCAGCATTACACTTATACCAGTTATAAATACTTTGCTTAGATTCAGGTAATGATTATTTCTCATCTAACTATGTGAAATTTTATAAAATATGAGTGGCTCAAGATTAAAAAGTCACCAGCAGGAAACCAATACACACTCTTTCTTGGGAATCAACAACAAACTATGAACTTTAAGGGAAAAGTATCTCAATTTTAGAGCACTAATAACATTTTAGTTATCTGTAGCAAACTGAACCACAAAAGACAACTTGAATCAGATGGCATCATCAAAATAACTAATAATTTCTATGGTCAGCACAGAAATCAGGATACATCTATACCCAAAATGCATTCCATTCTACTCTCCTCTTAATAACAAAATAGCTTTGCAGTGGTCCCAGATACTGTCATAGCAAAGGAAAATGGAAAGCAGCTACAAACTGCAAGTCCAGGCTATCAGATACACATTGGATATAATCTCTATCCTAACGTATTTTTGTTGCAAGTTTTTGAACAGGAGGGATGCAAAACAAAAACTTAAAAAAATATGATGATGGATTAGATGTTAACACTTAGGAATTGTAATCAAATTAAATTGAGGTAATGGAACCCTTCAAAGTTGTTATTTCCTGTATGTACACAGATATATTACCATGATGACAGAGGCAAAACATTCACTTTTTGAAAATTACAAAAATAAAGTGGAATAAAATAAATGGAATACAATGCTCTCTTTTTAAATAATTATACAAATTGAAATAATTCATAGGTAAAAAAATATCTGCCCGTGAATTCTGGACATTAAAGCTAGACATCAATTAATCAATTTGAACACATTTACTTTATACAAATCCAGGCTCTGAGCCTCATATTTAAACATGGTAGAAATGGGAGAAGAAAATTTTGCCAGGTATAAAAAGAAGCACAGAAAGACTRCTCGCCTAATACTTTTTTCAGAAATAATGTAMAATCAGTACTTTYGTGAAATGACCACTCTATGCAAAAAAMCMCCAACCAAATAAAAAACCTACCTGGTTAAAAACAGATTAAAATCTTATTGAATGAAAACTGAATTTAAAATGTAAACTCTCCTAATACAGGCAAATAATAGTCAAATTTTATCAACAATTTTTCAAATTAAGAAAATGTACCTCTTTGGATAAGCGTGTAAACAAGTCTCCTCCCCTGAGAAAATCCAAAATAAGATACAGCTTCCCTTCTGTTTGAAAAGCTGAAAAAAATCAATTAAAAAAATAAGTATCACCTAGCTTTATCTATGATCAGGAAAACAACAAACCCAACAATTCACCCTTTTTTTCATTATCAAATGAATTCTTCTTTCTCTTTTGTGAAAAAATGTATTGAAATGAATTAGGTAAATGATCTTCTATCACGGACCAAGTAATTCCCAGGCGATGTGAAACTAAAGCAAATCACCAATAAATTTTCTTGAAAAATAAAGTTTATTTAGGTCAGCCAGCATTTTGAATTAAGTAGCCAGATTTAAAAGGAAAAACTAGTAACTAGTGCACCTTTTAAAATGTCTAGGAACTCAGCTTAACAGGGATATTTAGTCTAGTAAAGTAAAATAGTGAAAGGTACATCATTTAAGCCACATCAGAAAGCAAGAGAGAGATGAGATTTAACTATAGGAAAAAAAAGAACCCTAAAAGAAAAATATGAACTGAAAAAAAAACCAAACCAAACTAGAAACTCCACCATTTTTTCCCATGTTAAATGTAGTGACATCCTCCCCCTTACACTTAACTATTGCCACAGCTGCTCACACTATTAAAATTAAAAGGCAGATTTTGATGCAAGTGGAAGTAGTGCCATTGAATACATTTTCTAAGAGTAAACAAAGCAACTGTAAGAAACAACTTAGAAAGCGTGTGTCACACAAAAGATTAGATGTTTTGGAAAATCATGGCTAGTTATTAATAGATAAATGCTTTTCAATAACACAAAGGGCTACAAACTCTTAGTTTTATAAAGATTTACCACTGCAAAGTCAGCCACATGCTTATATTGCATGAGAATTATTATAGAGAATTATTATAGAGCAAACCTTGCACAATTGGGACTTAACACACTAATGTTTCAGGATTCTCTGACCACAAAACAAATGTTAGGAATTAGCCTGACAAACATTTTCACACTATAAAAATGAATTTTTCTGCAACTCACCATAATGTAACTTGACAATAAAAGGATGGTTAACTTCAACTAGGATATCACGTTCCATTTTTGTCCGAACTCGATCTCGAACTGCAACAGAACATGAGCAAGCAAGATAAAAAAAAGAAAAATTATATTATGAATCTGTACTTCTCCTGTGTTTCCTGATGTACTTCACATTTTGTCCTATAATATTATAACTGTCTGCAAGTCAATACATTGTACACAGCTGAGAACAGAGAGAATTTATTACCCTTTTTTTCTGATAAATATCTTAATGCATTTCAATTAGCTTCAGTTTCTGCTATTGACAAAACCTGATACTGGGCAAATCAATTTAACAAAAGCAGGAAAGGAAAAATAATGGCTGTCTGTTCCATACTTCGTTAACCCTTTAAATACTAGGGCAAAACAGTCCCAGCTATGTATAGAAAACAATGTACTACTGAAAGGCATAGGGAATGATAGCAAAAAAAATTACTGAATATAATCATCCTATCATAAAGAAGTTTATATTGGCTTAATTCATTAAACAACTCACATTATTAAGATATTACCTCCTTCAGAATTTGAAAGGGAAATTTTTTTTTTAAAATTTCCTTTATTATGAACCTAAAATAAAAATGCTATTGATTCAACGTAGTGTATAGTTCAGATTATCTTTCTGATAATAAGAACATTTACTGAGAGTAAACATCCATGGAGAAACATATCAGACATTAAATGCAGTTGCTGTTCAAGCTGCCTGCACTGTCCCTCCATGGTGGCACAGAATTGGCACATTCTGAGCACAGAAATGCTCCTATGCCATGAGAGATTGACCCCCAACTCTCCTGCCAACTCCAGGCAGTGCTTGCTTCCCATCTGAACCTCTGAATCAGCCAGAACACAGAAAAAAATTTCAGAATTCTCCATAGGTGAGAGCTATTAAAGTTTGCTTTGAGTGGTTTAAGGTGTTGCATTTCTCTTTCTCTTATGCTATGTTTTGTTATTGCTCCTTTCACAAATGTATTGAACTCCAATTCAAAGTTTAAGTTCACTGCAATCCTTGTACAGTTAACAAGCCAGAGTTCTCAGGTATTAAAACATAACAAAGCAGAAATTAAAAAAAAAAGACATGAACCAAAAGGGTATATAGGTGTTTATCTTCTCCCAGAAAGAGGCACTTACAGTAATACAGGTACTTGTGAAAAAGTTATATGATTTTCATGAATGAATACAACTAACAACTTCCCATCTGCCTATAGAATACATTCCTAAAACTGGAAGCACATGAAATAAACTCTGAAACACAGAACAAACACCACATTTGAGTGTTGACCTTTGCATCTAAAGCCATTAAAATGTCACAAGATAGTGGTGTGGCTTCCAGTAGCTCATCTAAATGACAAGACTGAAATTCAGAATTATTTTTTTTTAGGCACGTTCAGTTAAGAAAAAAATTTGAAAGGCATGTTTAAGTGCCTGCAGCCATGCAACAGTTACATGGAAAGTGCAGATTTACAAAAATCCTAGCAAAAAAAGTGTAAAGAACTGAGCTCATTTCAGACAGCAGCAGCCATTATTTGGCTTGACATCTGACTTTTGTTTGACTGTAATTTCCAGTTTCATTCTACTGGAAGCACTGATTTTTCTTAATACATTWGAWGCCAGACACTCTAGCAATGTTTTGGCTCTGTGTGTCTCTCCCCATCATAAAGGGGCACTGAAAGATGACACCTTCCAGCAGAGTGTATTAATAAACTAGTCTCTGCAGTAAACAAAGCTGCATGTATATATTCTTGGATTTGCTCTAAATATTAAAAAGTTGAACTGTGTAATTATATCAATGTGCTCTGGCTAATACAGCTGCATTCCTAAGAAAATAAGGCTCTCTAAATTAGATTTGTGGATCAAATACACTGTTTTCAAGTGTGGTCTTTTAGTCTTTAATTACAGGACAAAAAAACCCCACTATGAAATAGATTTGAAAGAGCTAAAAAAACAGAAAAATCAAGTAATACACTGTATTATTAAAAATATAGCATCATATATATATAAAAAATTGTAATTATGAAAAATAGAATTCCAGTTAATTTCATATTAAAGTTTCAGCAATAACCTTAATTTGCTCACAACGCTGCTCTTCCTAAAACACGAACCACAAGCAAGCAGTACATGAAAAGCACCTGAAAAATCAAGATTCAAAGTACTGAGAACTGGGGTCACCTTTCTGCTCAAGCCTTTTGCATCCTTGAATTCTTGGTGTCTCAAAGAGTATCCTTTCCCAATTAAAAATCATGCTCCCAATTTCAGTATTTATCAGTCTCAAAACTAGAACCACACCTTGGACTGCAGTTTTTACTCAAGGTTAAACTGCAATCAAAAGGTGATGAAGAGAAGCCCTCAAACATCTTAAAAAAGCAACTGCTGAGTGACCTTTGACCAGTCCTGAGCTATTAACAGCCTGGGGAATGTAGGGCTATTGAGGATATTAATGTACCTTAAATGAGTGGAAATCAATTGCAGAAAAATAGGAAGTAAATAATGAGAATGACACGTGCCACAAACCACAAAGGAGTCAAAATATAGGAAATTGTTCAAATACACACTCTCTGTAATAGTTTCAAGGGTAAGATTTGTGTGATAGACATTCAGCGCTAGATCTTCAGTGAAAAAAGTCAATATTTTAGCAGAAGTTCATAATTAAATATTTTTGTTCCCTCCATTATTAACTATTTTGAGACAAACCTATATGTTAAAACTGGAATTCAACATAATAATCAGTAATTAACTTGGTACAGCACTACAAGCTAAAACCATCCCAAAATTATCATTTCAATTTCAGTATGCAATGAATTAGAAGAACTTCACATTTAAACCATGGCACAAAAGAACATGCATAGAATCTGGTTAAGGTATTGGTGAAAAAAGATTAATTTTGATCAACAGTAAAAAACACCTTATTTCTCTTTTCTTATAGAATTCTCCCAGACAGAATTCTCTGAAATAATTCAAGCTTAAACTTATTTTGCTACTGACAGCATTCAAGATCAAAACCACCCAAGAAACAGATCAATTCACAATTCTTTTTGCTGAAGTAACTTAGATGATATAACTTTAGATTTTTATAAAGTACATTCTACATCAAGATCATGGGCCAAAATGTACTCTATATATATATATATATATATGCCTGTTTTAAAAAAAAAGACTTGAAGTCATGTGCTTAGAACTTCTAGAATAAAACAGCCAATATAATGCAAGTTTAAATATCATGACCTCATTATAAACTGAGCAAAAGGCATTAACTGTATCCTTGGTGACACATAGCAAAGGGAAAACGGAAGGATATTAAATTTCAAATAACAGCAAGTCAGGTGGCAGATGTAACACAAGCACCTCGGGACTGCAGCATGGGAAGGAACCTGCTCTCCCCTTTAACTACCAAGGTGGTATTTTTAATCCTAGATTAAAATTTAGATTTAATCCAGATTTACAATATAAAAATTACAAATATTCTGCTGTTTCCTGTTTCAGGGAACAAAACTGTGAGACAAAATCTGTAGAGCGACACCTGTGTAAAGATGAGGTTTTGGTAGAATGTTCCTCATTTATCTTTTTTTATTTTTCTTCCCTTGTTCTAAACTATGCTTACCTTTCAAGGTGGCCTTTTTCAATACCTTCATTGCATAAAGTTGTCTAGCATCTGATCCTGAGATTTTTTTGACAAGGAAGACCTGTATTGAAAATTACAAAGAATTCTTAAGAGAAAATAAAAGCAAGTCAGATTAATGTATTTTGCTATCAAATTCAAAGTCACTATGATTTCAATGAAACCCAATTTGACAGCTTTAGATTCTGCAAAGCCAAGTTTCCTTTCCTTCTATTCCTTCATTTCATAATCCAAAAAGATTTTTGTTTAAGATATTCTGCTAAATTAATCTTGGTTTAAGTCAAGTGATTTCAGTGAGTGAAAAAAAAAGCATGAATTTGCATTCTCTCTGAAGTTCACACAAATTTGAAACACAAAAAATCAGCTTTTTAAAATTAATCTGGATTTTTATCTTCTTGAAATTCATAGGATAACACAGCAAATGTGCTAATAAAATAATTTTCAGCTATGACAACAAATATGTGAACAAATTTTGATCCAGAAACTTTTATGAATCAAACCATAACTAAACAACATAAAAAAAATATTTAGTGTTGCATGGACCAATAAAGGACAACCAGCCTCAATTAAAGGGTGCTTCATTTCCTTCTTCAGTATCATGGGATTTCTTGAGTGGGATTGTTTTTAATAATAACTTTAACATTAAATTAATTCTAGCAGAGATAAATTTTAGATTTAGAAATGAAAAAATTTCTGTCTATGTACATCTATACACACATGTTATGGTGCATGAGAAAGTTAAACATACTTTATGAAATCAGTTTGAGATCTGGTTTTGTGCCCAATTCTCACTTGTTAACATCCCTTTGCATTATCCAGAGACTACCAGAGCATCATCAAGAGACCTTGAAAAGCATGTAGATCTACTCTTTTTAAAATAAATTGGAAATAGTGGCATCTTCACCAATTAAAGCAGCAAAAGGACTTACGGATTTTTTAAATATGAAGAGTTTTTGCATAAAGGCTGAGGATAAGACAGGTATTTTTGCAGAATTTGAGTCAGCTAGACAGTTCATTATTTTTGCTTATTTAAAACTCACATTCCCTCTTCTCTCTCCCATTATAATACTATTTTTAGTATTACCAGTAAAAAAGGGGTTGCTGAAATGAAAATTTATTAGGTCACTTTTCCTTGCCCTTGAATGATTTACTACTCATGCTCTGAAGATTTCCAAATAAAAACTTGCTTGTGATTCTGGATGAAATCAAACCTTTGGAATCAGGTTTCTCAGTGAATTTTCACTAGCATGAGTACAAAAATATTATAGTTTCTAAACACCTAGATTTCCAAACTTAACTGGAACAATAATGTGACTAACAGTAATTTACTACCACCAAAAGAGAATTAATTTGACCTATTATTCTAATTTTCCCTGAATCCAAGATGGATTTTTTACATGCTAGAGCTTAACATCACATTCAGAACTGCAATTAAGGCTGAAAATGGATGTAAAGGCCCTGCTGTCTTGCATTACACATTCCATTCAGTCTTGATATGTCTTGCCACGAGAACTTAATGCTTTGCTTCCAA
>NW_026624352.1:0-10510 GCF_030028575.1 Malurus melanocephalus
TTGGGACAAGGAAGGAAGCCCATGGCGACTTCATTCTTCTGAAAAAGGCATTTATTGTCTAAATAGAACAGGGGGTRTATATGTGGGAAAAGTGTTTGTGACTGGACTTTGTCTTTGGGTTTAGATTGTTGGGCCCCCAACTGTCACCCTTACGATTGCTCCAATATCAAGGCAGATGGAATCAAACACATGTTAAGCTCACTAATGGTAGCTGGGTAAGGTGTTCCTACCATAATTATCAGAGGGATTTTGAAGGCTGTAAAGCAGTGAGGAGGGACAGGTTCTTTGACCATTTATTTTTAACCTGCCCCCRAGATAATTCCACAAGTAGGACACATATTGTCCGTGACTATCACTGGAAGTGGCAACGCCGGAATGGAACCAGAACCCTTTTTAGTAGGTTCTGGTCCAGATCHAACAAAACAGATCTAGGATGTAATTGCCAGTGGAAACATGTGGGAGCTTGGAAGTGTAAATACTGTGATTCTTATGGTGGGGCAACTATTATTGGGGGACCATTAGGCCCAGGAAATATGTTGTATTTTGATCCGCCAATTGATTATGAAAACTGGAAAAGCCTCTTTGCTAATGGAACCTGGGCTTTGAAAGGGCATTATTGGATTTGTGGCCAATATGCTTATCGCAGGTTACCTCCAAACTGGTCAGAAATATGTTATGTAGGATATATTAGACCATTGTTCTTTTTGTTACCACAAATAGATGACAATGGAAAAGTGGTAAAACAAATAACGAAGGGAATAAGAAAGTTAGCTCATGTACCCGTCCAAACGTGGAAAGGATGGGAATGGGACATGTTTTCATGGTTACCTGGTGGACTGTGGGTTAGACAAATACTTTTTTTCCTCCTTTGTGCTATAGCAACTCTGATCTTTTTACCATGCATGATCCCTTGTCTARTGCAGCTCATTCAACATGTGATCAAGGGCATGCAAGTGGTGGCCATGCCAGCTGACCCAGAAATGGCTACAAAAGGTCAGAGAATCATGTCACTACAAACAATTACAAAACAAAAAAAGGACCAGGAGAAGAAAATCAAGTCAATGATAACTAAAGTTTGTAAAGACAATTATTGATAAAATAAAAAGAGGAGGGATTGAAAGGAGAAAGGAATGTCTTTACAAACAGACTCTGTCTCTGGTGTCTGGAGTGAGATAAGGCTGAGGCCGGGGAGATAAGAAACAACAGGGAGGATTTCCATAGGAATTCCTTATCTATGACTATGTAAATCAACTGCCAGAGCAGAGACACTGAAATGTAAACTGAAAAAGGGGGGGGGGTGTGCAATTTATGATAGAAGGGGGGGTTCATCAGGTGCTTCGGGGAGCCTGTAACTTTCAAGTACCTCAGCCAATGGGGAAAGAAAGAGGGACCCGCGGCCGGGAAATTGGGATAAAAGGAGGGATAAAACCTCTGGTGCTTGTGGATTAATTTTCCTTACATAAGGTAGAACATTGAACACCATTTCCTCATGCACAGGTCGTGACGCAATGCTCACACTGGTCTGGTCGAAAACTCTCAATGTTATTTCTTATATACACAACCCAAATCCGGTCTTCTGTCTGGGTTCAATCAAAATGTGTTTTTCCTAAAAGAGTAATATTTTTTGTTCATGTAGGGAAGGTGATAAATCAGGCTAACTTACGTTTGCTGAAATAAAATATAATTCACATTTTCTACTAAAGTTATGGTGTGCTACCCTTGTTGCAAATGCCTTTTCTGTATTACCATTTAACATTTCTTGGCAGGTAATTCTGTCAAAAGTTTTCACACCTTATTTTGGTTTTGAAAAATCCAATGTCCACAAGAAACTCTCCCATGTAATTAAATCTGAAAATTTAAAAAAGCAAACAAATAAATCTCACTCAAGTGTAAGTTTAACATTTGACTAATTTTTTTACTTCTTGTCTGCCTTTGCATCAACAAAATTAGGGTATTCTAATGTACAATAATAGCAAATAAGGCAAGTTTTCTGCAGTGAATGGTAAAATCTATTTCTGAAACAAAAATGGAGTAAATCTACATATGCTCATAATTTTTTCCCCCTGTTCTTGGAGCTGTGTACAACTGCCTCTGTTGTTTTTCTATGGTGTTTGCAGGCAACATTTCTTGATTAGTTTGTGTATTTGCATATTTACCTTCAGATAATAGCATAGGACAGAACAGTGTGCTTTGGTATATTATGTGCTCTCACTAGAAGAAAAATAAAAACAAGAAAGTGAATTTCTTTTTAAAACTTCAGGTTTCCCAGAATTATGTAAAGGATACAATCTTTTTTTTTAATTCAGTCTTCCAGAATTCCTGTCTTGTTGTCCCAGTTCATGCAACAGGACATATGGCATAAAATTGGCTAATTTTCATAAGTAGAGTTATGGATATCCAACTGCAAAATTTTTTTTAGTTTATGCGCATTTTTTCCCTTGAATTAATATCTTAATCTTAGGACATTGGTGCTCAGTTTAAATACCTAAGTAAAAATTGCAATTAATTGAGCTTTGAAAATGGCATTGGTGAAGACTGTTATCATATGGCAGATATTAATAATACAGATCAATTAAAATATAGACCAATTTAAATAAAATAGTAAAGCCAGATTTTTCTGATGGCAACACAAGAGAACAGAAATATGTAGAATACAAGCACACCCTGTTCAAATCCAGCAGCGAGAGAACAACATCAGCCTGAGATTCTTACTAAGACGTAGGATTTTTTTTTTATACTGCCTGATTGAAATATTAATAAACAGTGGATGACTGGTCTGTTTCATGCTTGCCTAAAGAGTTAATGTGAACAGTTAAGCACATTCAAAATTGCTCATCATGTAATGCCAATGAAATCCTTCCTAAACCTTGTAAAAATATTCCTAAATCCCTCAAAATTAAGCCTCTTAAGGCAATTAATCCAAATAGTTGCACTGTCCAGGGAATGGGTTCTGGTTATAAATTCCTAGTCTGCCAGTGATTTTTGAGGGTCATAGTTGGTATAGATACATAGTTGATATGGATACATAGTTAAATTATTTTTGGTCAGTTATCTGAAAATAAATAATGCTTTGAGTGTTTGGATTCTTTTATTGGTAGAGAGGTCTTGCTTTCCTTTACAAAAAAAGCTCACACTATTGTAGCTTTGCTTTTACAGCTGCAGTTACTGTAAAGATAGAGATCAAGGAGGTTCTTTGGAAACTGTAGTGAAGTGCCAATATAAAATTATTAACCAAGTTGTGTCTAACAACTTTAGTATGAGAGTTTCTTGTATTTGTTACATTGTTGCAGCCATCCTAAAATGCTACAATTTGCATACCATTCTCATTGAACATGGAGTACATGTTCAAAATGGATTAATGGTTTGGAAGTAAAAGAGATAGTTGAGACTAAATAGTTCTGTCCTAATTTCTACCAATTGAAATCTGATCACAGGTAAGTATTTTCTTAGGGTTCTGATTCATATGCTAAAGAAGAAAGAAAAATAATTATAGAAGTATATGTTTTTACTCCTAAGTTTCCAGAGAGGACATTAGAATTAGACAGATAGAGGATGCAAAAAACCTAAACCGCCTAATTATGTGTGCAGTTATATTTTTTAAATTACTATTTTTTCATTATTGTTGTGATATTACCAGAATTTCCCTGGGTCATCATTAAGAGTGTGAAACCTTCACCTGTCAATGGCTGGTTGGCTGTAAGCAAGACACAACTCTTTTAGCAAAAGTAGCTTCTTATTCTCTATAGTAATCCTTGATTTCCCTGGAGATGTAAAAAGTAACACCTTTGAAAATCTTGGCTGGTCCATCAACTGTACTATATATCTAAGGTGATGGAAATTCTGAACTCTTTGTAATCAATGGCAATAGGTAGGCACCTCACCAGACAGGCATTTAGAGCAGGGGCCTCATTAGGTCTCTCTCTCCATTAACCACGCAGGGAACAATGCCAGTTCCTTCTATTGGATCACCTGCTGCGAACCTTCAAGCAGTCACCTATTTCCCTTAYGCAGCATAAGGGGAGAGTAATGTCAGAGAATATGAGTCAGTTGTATGCTCAGTCAGGTACTATCTGGAAGTGCCAATGGAGATTCCTAGATGCCTCTCTGCAGTTTGGATTCATAGCAGTGAAATAGCTCCTTTGATTAGAAATCCAAGCAAAGCAATTTTTTTTTTTTTTCAAAAAAAGAATGTGGCAGCTTCTTTAAGCTGCTGTAGCAATCTGATCAGTGGTGCATCCTTCCCCTGGGAAGTGGAGAAAATTGATCCTAGAGCTTCTAAATCCTGAAAAAATATGCACTAGACTAGCAATGACGTGAACATGTCCTCTTACCAGAATATTTTTCTTTGCATAGCATACTTTGTTTTTAACAAGAGCAATGACTATCACCAAGGTCATTTAGATTAGCCTGGAATTGCCAAATATAWTTTTCAAGATATTGCTGCTGAACATAGTCACCTCAAACTTTACACTTGGTAGTAAAATTTTGTCTGGAAGGATATTCTGACCTATGGTTGTGATCTTGCCATTAATTGTGACAGGAGCTTTTGAGATTATAAATTTAATTTTGGTTTGTTGGAAGTGAATCTGTGTCTTAATATTGTTGTTCGTAAGTTATGTTCTTAAGTATTCAGTATCCATCTATTTTTTTTTATTGAAGAGAAATGTTTTACTAGAAGATTCCCTTTCTTTTCTCTGTCAGAGAAAGTAGTAACCCAGTGAAAATTTGTGAAAATTCGCAGTTCCTTTAGTGACATCAGATCAAGAGTCCATATGCTTCTTCAAATCACATGGAGTGCTTTGAGCATAGATATATTCCTTCTTGTGTGACTATTTTAAGCCATCAGGAGAAAAAATTGCAGACACCATTCCAAGCAAGACTGCACTCCTCACCATGGTTTTGTTCAAGTTGACCATATAAACATTACAAGACACTGCATCTCTTGGAGCACACTCCAAAACCAAGGTATGCACAGATAGTTAAACAATTCCATCTACAAATGAGGTATGAAGAAACTGGTATCAAGTATTGATTTGTGAGCACCTTCTGTAGAGATAATTGGCTACAGCAGAAACTTTCCTTCCTAGGAGAAGGCTTGACTGAAGGATTAGAATGTCTCCCTAGCAAGTACACCAGTAAGGCAAAGCAGGGAGTTAAGTAAGGGTTTTCTTTGTGTTAGAAAGCAAAACTGGAGAAAAAGAAAGATCCAAAAACATATGAATTTGTTCCGAAATGTTCAGTGTAGTACACAAACGATGCATTTCAAAATTTTTTCCCAAATGTTTCTTGTCAAAATATTATACCCAATGGAGAAAAGATCTTTTGCAATTCTTAAATTATAGATTAATATTGGTGTAGAATTTACGTAGACACTAATTAAATTCAGAAATAAAATATTTGGAAAATAATTGAAAAAAATAAGTTACTTTATAAGTTTGTACTGAAAACTATAACTCCTTCAAGGTTCTTATTCCCTTCTCAGATTCTTGTTTTTAGATACTTGAAACCATCAGTGTAGATACCTCTACCCATTCAGAATGGCATAATATAATTTATAGTCATAGTTTAACTTCATTTGAAGAAACAATATGACAGCTATGTGCAACTGCCTCGGGGTAGGGACACTAGATCTTACTGAAGCTGGATATTCATGGAACAAGTACAGACATCCTTCTTGGCAATTTATGATCATTGCTCATAACTTTACTACATCTTGAGACACAGTTCAGGACCAGTAATTTTCCTTGTTTTGTTGATGGATATTGATTCCTCCCAAATTAAGTAAAAGTTACTACATTTGTCTGGAGGAGAAAAGAAAACATTTAAAAATTGCAATAGTTTATACAAATGGTAGAGTCTTCAAGATCTTTAAGATAAAGTGCTCTGCAGTGCCTCTAGGCTTTCTGCATGCTGAAATGGATGAAAGGAGAAAATTGGTACCTGGAGAGAGGCAAACATATTCTTTGTAGACTTCTTGCCTATACTGCATTTATACATGCACTCATCTGAGGTGTATTATGCTGGATGTGTTTTTACATTTAAGAATAATAACTCAAGGAAAAATAAGAGGAATTAGGAGAATATGATCTTGATGAAGAGTTTACCATCTTTTCAACTTTAAATGTTTACTTTAATGCTGTATTGAAAAATATTAGGATAATACTTGTTCAAAAACAGATAGTATTAGAAGATTCATGAAGCTCTAATAGCAGAACAAAATAATTGAGATTTGCTGGGCAAAATACAATGAGGGTGTTCTGATACTGGCCAGGACAGGGTTAATTTTTGCAGTCACTGGGAGGGGGCATGGTTAGGACCCAGAGGTCATTCTGTAGCACCTCACCTCATTGCCAGGGGTGGGGGGAAAGGGGTCTTCCAAGGAGAAGGGTTCCTTCTGCTCTAGTAAGCGTGGTGCCAGTCCCAAGCCGGAGGGAGCAGTTGTGTGGTGCTGGTCCCCAGCCAGATGGGGGTCCCCAGGGTGACATGGCTCGGTCAGGTTGAGCACCATGGTGAGCACTTTTGCACATGAATCACTTTCTCTTTTGTACACTTACGCTTTTAATATTGTTGCTGCTACTGGTTGTTTCCTTATCTCATTGCTGTTTCCAGTAAATGGTTCTWATCTCAAGCCATTCATGATCTTTGCCTTTTGTGTCTCCAATTCCCCTTTCCAGCCCTYTGCAGAGTGGGAAGACAGGGAAGGGAGAAGTGTGAGAGTGGCACATGATTTGGAGTGTCTGAGTGAGAGCACTAAATGGGGGGATACCATTCTTAAATCAAGACGAGAACCATAGTAAAAATATTGCTGTGTCCTAGCAGATGCAATCAGTTTTTACTTTTTTTGTGACACAAAAAAAGTACCTTGCTGTAAGCCTTTATCAAATGCATGTGTATATGCAGCACTCCATTTTAATTAGCCTGAAGATTCAAGGCTTAGAAGGAGTAGCAGGGGTCTCTAATTATCTTCACAAACTAATGATCTGCCCAGAAAATGAGGAATGAATAAGCATTAAGCAGTCAGAGGCCAGTACTTAATCACAGAGAGAAGCAGGAACAGTGGAAGATAAAGAAATGCAATTTTTACTGAGTTGGCAGGGCCCCGAAAATTACTAAAATAATCCTTCTTTAGTAAAACACACCAATTCTAGATATAGAGATTTATGATTTATTCTTATCAGTAATGTTTGACTAGATACTTTAGATTTTTTTTCTCATATCTGTGCCATATTTGTGATACTTTTACTTTACATGTGTCTGTTCAGGCATCAGTAGCATTTCTTGAAGGACTCTTGTGAGAATAATGTTTTGCAAGCACTGTTTGTAATTTTTCAGTCCAAGTTTCAAGGAAATAAAGACTATTCTTTCCTTCCTTTGAAAAAAAAATTGACATTGGGATTTAAATCATTGCTATTCACAAAATGGCCTTGACAAAAAAGGCTGAGGATTATCTCTTTAGCAACTTTTGAATCAAAGCTGCATTATTGATATGAAGCTAAAAAGGCTTTGCAGTACTTTATATAATTAAAAGCAACTATTATTATGGAAATTTTTCAGAACAGCTGTTGTATTGGAAGAAAGGTTACACTCTTCTCTATCAGTAATCCCTTTAAATCTCTGACATGATTCATTGCTCCTCAGACAATGCCAGTAAATTAAACAAAACTGGATGCCTTCCATACATATATTTATTACTTGCAACCCTATCAGCAAGAAAGAATACGAAACAGAACTCTAATTGTCTAATGAAAGTAATGTGAATGTCCCATTTTATGAACTTTATTTCTGTTTTTGTTTTCCAAAATACTAATTTTACCTAAAAGTAATGTCTGGCTTCCTGACTGTCCCAAAAAGCTTACAGTAACTACTTTGTTCTTGAGCCTTAACCAATGGCAACCATTTGTAAGGAAAGCATAGATATGGCTGAGTTTGGTAAAGGCTAGAGACAGTTTTGATTTCAGATAAAAAGCTTTAGCTCTTTATGAATTTCTGCCGGTCCTTGTGGAGATACGAGAAACATTTTTCCTCTGGAAAGCAGAGAAGGACCAGCCAAGATTTTTCTTTATTTTTTTTTCTCAAAGGTTAGGAGGAATCAAAAAAAGAAAACAAATGTAGACCTCAAAGAATAGAATTGGTAAAATACTTGCTGGATTTTGGAGTGAATAGATGTAGTGTATTTTGTAGACTTGAGAAAGTCAGAAACAAAGACGCCTGGGTTTGTAGAGAAGCGAGAAGATGCTTCTTTTTCCAAGTCCAGCTACGGGAGTGGAATAATCCCATACAACGCGCGCTGGACGAGGCTTTGTGCGGCGGCGGAGCGGCTCGGCGGGACGGGTCCGCAGGCCGCGCGCGGACACGGGGACGCGAGCCGGCAGTGCACCCTTGTGGCCATGAGGGAGAACGGCACAGGGGCTGCCGCAGGTGCGACAAGGCCGGCGGCGCACGGCGAGCCCTGGGTTCTGCTCAATTAAGTCGCGGGAAACGATTCGTTCTGCTAAGTTACTCACGGAAGCGATGGCTTCTGCTTAGTAATATCACGGGAAGCCACACGTGGGACTCCTGTGCGTAGCTTTGGATTTCTCAGCACAGGAAGACAATTGACAAACTAAAGCGAGTCCAGTCAAGTTCCACCAATACGTTTAGGAGGCTGCGCAACAAGCTGGATGGCAAGAAGCTGAGAAAGCTGTGTTTGCTTAGCAGAAGAGAAAGGCAGGTCTTTCTATGATTCTGATTTCTGTCTTCACCGACTTAAGGAAAAGGAAAGTTGTTAAGGATGCAAAGGCTCTTCTCAGAGGCTCACAGCAAAAGGGCAAGAGGCAATGTAATATATTCAGGAAAGGTATCTTTTTCTATATTAAAAAAAACCAAATTCCTGAGAGGAGATTAAGAACAGGAGTAGGTTATCCAAGGTGTATGTGATACCTCCACCCTTGGTACTCTTGGGGTAAAGCCCTTTGGAACCTGATCTCACTTTGAATATTGCCTTGCTTTGAGTGGGACTGGTTGAGCAGAGGTTTCTTCCAAACTGCTTGTTTCCTGTGAGTCTCTGATCTTCATCAGCCACATTTCTTTTGGTGTAGTTTCGAATTCTCTGTGAAATTCTTTGTTACTTTGGCAAATTCCGAATTGTATTGTGCATATGCTGCCAATTCAGACTTCCTTTTTTTTCTGCTTCTGATAATGAAATGTTGTATCTGAGAACTATTGGCAGACAGCTGTCAAAAAGGTTTGCTGATTAAACTGCTACAGCAGTAAGAGGTGGACTTCTGTGCAGAAAAGTTTCTCATGCTTTGATAAGTGGGAAGAAGGTTGCTTTGACAACAAGGTTATTTGGCAGACTATAACCTGATAGAACCGAAGAAAGAAGAGGTTTGTCAGGAGTACTGGAAAGTTCAAAAAGGACAAAATCTTGCTTCAGGTTGGACTTCTCCAGTATAAGGGTTGGCAACACTGCAATGCTACAAATGTTTATTCCTTTTGCCTTCAGGTGTTTTGAACTCCACCATATTTCAACCTTTGGCTTTAGTTCCCTCATACAGATTTATGGTGATAATGGTAAGAATCTTTTTTAAAGTGTGGCCCATCACACTTTAAGGAGGGTTGTTGTTAAGTAGCTGTGGACTGTACCTGTTCTATTACCCATTGGTCATGGGTTAAGGATTCTGCTATTGTTTCCTTTCTTGGGGAATTTTTCTTTCCCATTTTGTTGCTGGGATACACTGATTGCCAGATCATCCTTTTGAAGGCTGGGCGACTGGGGAAGGCAAAAGGACCTACGCCCTAGGTGCGGCCCACGGGTCTCCTGAGCACTCCTCCTGCTGGGCAGTTTTTTTGGGGGTTTTTTTCTCTCTTTGGAGAGAGGGAAGTTCTCGCGGGAGTTTTGGGGTCCGGGAGGGTGTATTTGTGGGGAGGGGGGTAGCATCACTTCCTTCCTTTCTGCAGAGCCCAGCATCTCCGGTCGTTGGTTCCTGTTTGCTGCACTGTGAACTTCTGCTCCTGTGCCTTGCTAGGTACCCCTGAGATTCTAGCTGCAGGGGTCAAGTTCTGCTGCATCCCATCTGCAGCCGCAGGACTCTGCTCGTCTCTTTGCTCATCCTGCCCTTCTGGGGATTCTTGCTGTGCAGAGGAGCACCGAAATTGGCGTTTTCTGCTGTGAATTTTCAGAGGAACTTTTTTCTCCTTCCACCTCTGCCGGTTTGTGTCCGCCATCGGCCACATAAGAGATCTGAACCTAACTGGGACCCGTGCCACAGCACTCCCTGCAGCCATCGGGGAATCATTGCACCCGCCTTGCTTGGCCACACTGGGACTGTAACTGCACCAAAGGGGAGGGTGTATCTCTGTGTGAGGCTGTCATTGGATTTGTGGCTGAGTTGGTTGTTGCTATCGTGGTTGTTACTTGTTTCACCTTGTTATACATATTAGTAAAATCTGTTATTCCCTTTTACCCATATTCTTGCCTGAATGCTCATGGTTTTCAGAGCTGTAATAATTCAGAGGGAAGGGGGGGAGG
>NW_026624352.1:11070-12320 GCF_030028575.1 Malurus melanocephalus
GTCCATTTTTCCCCTAGATGCTAACTACATAATACTAAAATACATATTCTGTTTAGCATTGAAGGACAAGGTGAGACCGCCCTGGGCAACCACTCGAACATSTGCCCCAGAGACCAGGGATGTTGCCACAGAGACCAGGGATGCTTCCCCAGAGGCTAAAGATACTGCCCCAGACACTAGCAACGTTGCCACAGAGCCTGATCCATCCCCCAAGCCAGATCCTCTCCCACTGCCTGACCCTGCCCAACAACCTACTTCAGAAACTAASTGCCCAGAGTGGGTGAGCATAGTGGTGGAGGAGTTATGCTGCCCAGAGTCGGTGGGGGTACTGGTGGAAGAGATGCGAGAGGTGCACCAGGGGCTGAAGGAATTCGTTTTCCCAGCTGGCAGCAAACCAGTGCCCCAAACTCTGCCCCAAAGAAGAAGGTTCTGATGGTGYAGCAGTGGAACCCATGGATGTTACACCTGTCCAGGTTCTGGCTGAACTGCAAGGCCAGCCACAACCAGCTGCAGTAGCCGCTGTGCAGAGGAAGAAGTATAAAGCCAAATCAGTACGCTCAGCAAATGATGATGGGGAACCAAGGCCCTCACAACCAGCAGGAGAGCCAGAGACAGAAATAATCACTGAGTCCCTGTCGCATGACAGCCTCCGCAATTTGTGAGATGACAACACACAACGGCAGGGCGAGGCTTGTTCATCCAGGTTACTTTGGGTTTGGGACCTTATGGGCCCAAGAGTGCAATCAGATAGTGGTGAGGTAAGGTATTTGGGACCCTTGACCAAAGATGCGGGTATTAATCAGGCGTTTGTGAGGGAGCCAAGGCCCCTTTCTCTCTGGGAGCGGCCCTTACTGAGTGTAAGAGAGAGGTTTGTCCATAGAGACAGGATGCAGGAATACTATTGCAGAATGCCCTGGAAGACCATTGAAGAAGGGATCCAACGGCTCAGAGAAGTAGGAGTAATGGAGGTATTCTTTGGAAGGGACAGGCAGCATCATAATGATCCTAACCAGGTCACGTGCACTGGGCAAATGCTGTGGAATCTGGCAAGTCAGGGGCCATCCCAGTATGCCACCTTCATTGCCACGATTAATGCTGATGACAACCGAGAGACAGTGGTTCTGTAGCAAACAGGCTCCGATGTTATATAAGTATGATCAATGGCCTAATGCAGGCTCACATCTCTGCTGTGGTTAAAGACCTCCAAGAGAAGTTGGAAGAGATTCAGGAGGAGATGAGGAAGAACAGTG
>NW_026624352.1:13640-41915 GCF_030028575.1 Malurus melanocephalus
GAGCATCTTCAATATATTAAGGACATCATTGTGTGGGGGAACACGGCAATGGAAGTATTTGAGAAAGAGGAGAAGATGATCCAGATTCTCCTGGAAGCCAGCTTTGCCATAAAAAGGAACAAAGTGAGGGGACCTGCTCAAGAGATCCAGTTCTTAGGAGTAAAGTGGCAAGACGGACGGCGTCAGATCCTCACCGAGGTCATCAACAAGATCATGTTGATCTCTCCACCAACCAGCAAAAAGGAAATACAAGCTTTCCCTAGGTGCCATAGGCTTTTGGAAGATGCACATCCCCAAATACAGTGAGATCATGAGCCCTCTGTACCTGGTGACCTGCAAGAAGAACGATTTCCAGTGGAGCCCTGAACAGCAGCAAGCCTTTGCCCAGATCAAGCAGGAAATCACTCATGCAGTAGCCCTCAGCCCAGTCAGGACCAGAGAAGAAGAATGTACTCTACTCTGCAGCTGGGAGCAATGGTCTGTCCTGGAGCCTTTGGCAAAAGGTGTCTGGTGAGACACAAGGCCAGCCACTAGGATTCTAGAGCCAAAGCTACCAAGGGTCTGAGGCCAATTACACCCCAACAGAGAAGGAGATCTTGGCAGCCTATGAGGGAGGCCAAGCTGCTTCAGAGGTGATTGACACTGAAGCCCAACTCCTCCTGGCACCCCCGACTACCAGTGCTGGTGTGGATGTTTAAAGGAAAGGTTCCCTCCACCCACCACGCTACTGATGCTACCTGGAGCAAATGGATTGTTCTCATTACTCAGCGTGCATGCACTGGAAACCCAAATCGCCTTGGGATCCTGAAAGCAATTACAAATTGGCCCAAAGCTGAAAACTGATCTCGCTGAGGAAGAGGAGCAGGAACAAGTGACACGTGCTGAAGAAGCTCCACTGTACAACCGTCAGATGAAGAAAAACACTACGSTCTTTTCACTGATGGCTCCTGTCTCATTGTAGGGATGAATCGAAAGTGGAAAGCAGCTGTGTGGAGCCCCACACGACAGGTTGCACAAGCCACAGAAGGAGAAGGTGGATCAAGTCAATTTGCTGAACTCAAAGCCATCCAGCTGGCCCTGGACATTGCTGAGATGGAAATGTGGCCAAAACTCTACCTTTACACCAATTCATGGATGGTAGCCAATGCTTTGTGGGGGTGACTGGAAAGGTGGAAAAAGGCCTATTGGCAGCGTAGGGGAAAACCAATCTGGGCTGCTGAAGAGTGGAAAGACATTGCAGCCTGGGTGGAAAAGTTACCCGTGAAAATCCGCCATGTAGATGCCCATGTTCCCAAGAGCCRGGCTAATGACGAGTACTGAAACAACGATCAGATTTGTTAGATCAGATAGATCAGGCTGCAAAGATAGAGGTTTCCCAGATCGACTTGGATTGGCAACACAAGGGTGAGTTGTTCCTAGCTCGATGGGCCCATGATGCCTCGGGGCACCAGGGCAAGGATACCACGTATAAGTGGGCATGAGACAGAGGGGTGGATCTAACCATGGACAGTATTTCCCRAGTTATCCTTGACTGTGAGACATGCGATGCCATCAAGCAGGCCAAACGGGTGAAACCCCTGTGGTGTTGGGGAAAGTGGGACAAGTACAAGTACGGAGAGGTGTGGCAGGTTGATTACATCATACTACCCCAGAGAYGCCATGGCAAGCGCTATGTATTCACAATGGTAGAAGTCACCACTGGATGCTGGAGAGCTACCCTGTGTCTCACACCACTGCCTGTAGCACCATCCTCGTCCTTAAAACACAGGTCCTTTGGAGGCATGGTACTCCAGGGAGAATTGAGTCTGACAACGAGACTCATTTCAAGAACAACTTCATAAACACCTGGGCTAGGGAATATGGCATTGAGTGGGTGTACCATATCCCTTATCATGCACCTGCTGCTGGCAAAGTGGATTGATGTAATGGACTCTGAAAACCACC
The DNA here is from genome assembly GCF_030028575.1 of Malurus melanocephalus. NCBI lineage: Eukaryota > Metazoa > Chordata > Aves > Passeriformes > Maluridae > Malurus > Malurus melanocephalus. The sequence goes on from NW_026624352.1 coordinate 15,585, forward strand.
TTGAAAGCATTGGGCAGGGGGACATTCAAAAACTAGCACAAGCACTTGGCAAAGGCCACATGGTTAGTTAACACSCGAGGCTCCACCAACCGAACAGGCTCTGCCCACTCGGAGCCCTTGCACACCACAGATGAGGATAAAGTTCCCGTAGTGCATGTCAGAAGACTGTTGGGGAAAACCGTTTGGATCAATTCCACCTCGAATAAAAACAAATCCATCCAAGAGGTTGTCTTTGCTCAGGGACCAGGTTGCACATGGTGGGTAATGCAGGAGGATGGGGAAACCCACTGTGTACCTCAGGGGAATTTGACTTTGGGTGAGAACCCTTGTAATGTTGGGATGTCTGTATACCACTGTCTGTTGAATGCTACTGTATGTTTATATGTATTTAGTTATATAATTAGGGTGATGCATATATGTAGAGTTACAGATATGTGCATACACGTAGGTATTAATAAATGGTATGGGAAAAAATTCAGGGTGGATAATGTTGTGGGTTAAGGTTTCTCCTTTTGTTTCCATTCTTGGGGAATTTTTCTTTCCCATTTTGTTGCTGGGATACACTAATTGCCAAATCATTCTTTTGATGCCTGGGCGATTGGGAAAGACAAAAGGACCTACACCCTAGGTGGGGCCAAAGGGTCTCCCTGGGCAGTTTGGTTTTTTTTTCCTTTCAGCTCTTTGGAGAGAGGGAAGTTCTTGTGGGAGTTTTGGGCTTGGGGAGGACGTGTGTGTGTTGGGGGCAGGGGGTAGCTTCACTTCCTGCCCTGCTTGCCTTGGGGGAGGACRGTGGACCTGCTGCTTGTGGGGCAAAGCTCGCCTGCTGCTGCTTCAGAGCCCAGCATCTCCAGTCATTGGTTCCTGTTTGTTCCACTGTGATCTTCTGTTGATGTGCCTTGCCAGGTACCCCTGAGATTCCAGCTGCAGGGGTTGAGTTCTGCTGCATCCCGCCTGCAACCACGGGATTCTGCTCGTCTCTTTGCTCATCCTGCCCTTCTGGGGATTCTTGCTGTGCAGAGGAGCACCGAAATTGGGTTTGCCGCTGTGAATTTTCAGAGGAACTTTTTTCTCCTTCCACCTTTGCCGGTTTGTGTCCGCCATTGGCGATGTAAGAGATCTGAACCTAGCCGGGACCTGTGCCACAGCACTCCCTGCAGCCGTCGGGGAATCATTGCACCTGCCCTTTCCGGCCAGGAGTCAATAATGCCTCTGCTGACTGGGACCGTAACTGCACCGATACACCGGAGGGTGTATCTCTGTGTGAGGCTGTCATTGCGTTTGTGGCTGGGTTGTTTGTTACTATCATGGTTGTTACTTGTTTCACCTTGTTATACATATTAGTAAAATCTGTTATTCCCTTTTACCCATATTCTTGCCTGAAAACCCATGATTTTCACAGCTATAATAATTCAGAGGGAAGTGGCGGGGTCATATCAACCACTCCCAGGGAGGGTCCCTTCCTTCATTGGCAAGCACCTGCCTTTCAAACCAGGACACCATCTTAAGTTAGTTCTAATGAAATTAAAAAAAAAAAAAAAAAAAGAGGCTGTATCAATCAGTGAATAAAAGTGTCATTACTGTAATAGGTTTTAGATTCTGGAGTAACTTAGGAAAGAATATTTTTATTATATATTTTATTAATACTAAATAGACTCCGATGAGGAAAACTGAAGGAGCTTCATAAAATAAAACAAAGCTGGACTTCAACTGGACTTCAAAAGAACACTTTTAGGATTTATAGCCAAAAATATAATGAATTATGAAATTACAGTAAGAATAAGTACAGTAAGAATACCAGCTGGGTTTAAGCATACTGCTCTCTTAAAATGTAGGGCCCCTGGACTCTTTTYGTAATAGTGGGAAGCTATGGTTTCCACTACAGAGATTGTAGAAACTATTTATACAATTAGAGTGAAACCTGTTGAAAGTCACAATGACCACTAAATGTCTTATTTTTTATTTATTTTTTCAAAGGATGAAGGGCCTTGCTTTGACCATCTGTATTCTGATTTGCTAGTAAGGAAAACTACATTAGGATATTCAACCACTAAAAAAACAGTCAGTGATACCACCTAGATCATTATCTGGGGTGGAAAATTATCCTGAGAATTATATATCTGTACAAGTCTCTGTACAAAGTAATTTAAATACAATTCAGCTTCTGCTAAATAGATTTTGCCATCAAAGATTCAGAGGAAGCTCATTTTCCGCTTAATATGCTTTAGTTTGGGAGCACTTTCAGGAAAATAGGTTGCTTTCTTTTTGGAGTTGGTTTTAGACCTTATTCATATTTTCTCTCTAACCTGAGAGAGAGTTTGCATCTCTTTTCCTCTGTTAATTCAGTAGGTCTTCTTTTCAAAAAGTAGAAATGTGCTTCTATGAAGAACATTTTCAGAGACCTGGTTGCTGAGCTGTGTCTCAGGTATCAGGAACAAAAAGCTTAAAGCTCTTCTCTAGAACTTTGTCAACACTCTTCATCTGCTGGCTTGCAATAAGAAGCAAGTAAAGTCAGTGAAGTTTTCCTATAATTGGTGTAACMTGTTCCCTGTGTATAACACAACCAAGCAGGTGGGCAGCATTCTTTTACATCAGCTATATCATCCAAGCAATCTCCAATCAAAGGGCATGATGAATTATGTTGTGAGGAGAAATGTCTGCCAAGGCACCCTGGGATTAGTGTTAGAACTGGTCTTATTTAACATCTTCATTAATGATCTGAAAGGGGGAGTAAACAGACCATTTATTGAATTGGCAGACACTGCACAGAAATAGTTCTAGGATCCTAACTAGACTAGAAATAAAAGCAGACTAAAAACAAAGACAACTATTGAGAAGATAAGAGTAATCTGTGAAAATGGTTTCTCTTTGTTTGCAGCCACGTTTGGGGTATTTTACAGATTGTGATTGCATAGACTTTTGTACGAGCCACACAACAAAACACTGTTTATATTGCAATTAAACAGCTGCTTGAGAGAAGCAGGGATAAGGAAGAAAAGTAGTAGGAACAGTGTGGTTTGGTTCTTATTTGAGCAAAAGAGCACACTACATTACTCTTCAAAGTCTGCTTTGCACTTTTACCTGCCAAAATCTGTATAACTTTTTTCAGGATAGTAATTTTGGACCTTTTCTAAAGTACTGGAGTGAAGAGAGCTGACTAGCATTTGATAGACACCTCTACAGAGACCCCAACTTGATACTTGTAACTACTGTTTCAGGTGGCTTAATTTACTTTATATTTTTATGAGTTGCTTTTAATCAAAATTGCATATGGTCTAATAATGCCATAAAACTTACTTGATTGTAAGATTTGCCAGAAACAGTGGGGTATTTTTTATTAATTCTCCTTAAATTCCTTACTGAAATAATGTTGTATCAGCAGTTTCATGATTTTGATAGAGTTCCATATCAATCTGTCCATGTTGCAATCACTACTATAGTTTCCTGTTTAAAATTTGTTTTTAAAAGAAAAATGAAACTTATTATTTGTTGTATGCTAATTTTATACAAGGTCGTGTAAAGTACACAAAGGAATAGCTATAATCACCAGCTCTAAAAATCAGGCACATACAAACAACACAGAATAAAAATATGTTCGATTTTTCAGAAGCTGTGAATGTACCTCATGTGTAATGTTCTGTGTGGCCTGTGTATAGGTAAGACGTGTTCTCTATCCCTATCAGTGAGACGGAGATATCTAAACCACAGTAATATGTGCTGTATGCATTTCCCATGGAAAAGTCAGTTGTTTCTGTAAATCATGGATAAATCCACACAGCATGTGTTAAGTTGGAAATAAGCAGCCTATCTGGAGGACACGATGTTGCAGTTTTTGTGATGCTTGGAATGCTGCTTCAGTTCTACGTGCAAGCACAGGAAGCAGGCTCCTGATCCAGTAAATGCTCTCAGGAGGAAGCTGGCAACATAGCAGAATCTGAATAAGTCAAAAACTAGAAAAGTATTAGTGCAAGTGCATCTGTCAAACTGGGGAATGCAGGAGAAAATGAGATGATGACAGGTTTGACAGAAAGAGAAATAGCATAATATGAAGTGAGTTAATGATGCCAGCAATTTTTAGCATTTGAGAAAGTAAGGGCTGCACAGGCAAGGTGGCACTCTATGATTTAAGTGCAAGAGGTAGGCAAGGTGATATTTTTTGAAGTGTGTGTTTTAAACTGCTAGGCTAAGTTCAGATGTTCAATTTCACTATTGCCCAGGGTATAATTATAAAAACAGTATTGCTGGAATTATCCAATTATTCAGTGGTTTGCTCTCCCTTGTGCTCCAGACTAAATGAGATTACTTACTATAAAGAAATATTTACTGATAATCAAGGGGTTTGGTTTTTTGTGCCACATCTATGCTGAAAAATTCGATTTCAATTGAATTATTACTCCTGACTCATCTGTGAAAAGTAACAAAAAACTTTAATTGAATTAAAAATGCCTATTATAAAGATTTTATTTCTATTTAAGAAATAATTTGTCTTGGCTCAAGATGCCTATTAGTTTCATCCAACTCATAAGAAACTTAATGTGGGCTGTATAGCAAAAATAAATCATGCCATTCCAGGTACCTGGGTTATTATTCATAGTAACAGGATAAATATTAATGAAAATGAAAAGCAATAGAACACTTAAATTAAGTCTTGTTATTTTTCTTATGAAAATCTGTGAAAATTGAACAGGTATAAAATTCGTCCAAAAGCTACAACATAATTCTAAAAGTTTCTAATAATGGGAAAGATCAAGAGACCTCTCACATTTCTGTTGCAGAAATTTCTTTTCAAGGTCTGTTTGCTACAGCTTGTTTCAAGGTATTTTGTGTATAAAAATGAATGTACTTCACTGTACACTGGTGTTATATGTGGAATGTGTATTTTGTGAGCTGAGCAAGTTATTTTAGGAATGAGGTATATGTTACAGATATAAAAATATTAACGTGGCCTAGCTTTGAAGATTTCTATAAATTAAAGAAGGTGAAGCAAATAGAACTGGGTGTTGTGTTCAAACAGTGTTCATTTGATCCAGGCTTGTTGAGTGTTTATCTCAAACTTATTTTCTTGCTAATTGCAGTCAGGCTATAAGCCGCTAAAGCTTTTTCTTTAGGTGATGACTTCCTACTCTAGAATGAGTTTGATATCTCTACCTGATATCCTAAATAATGTTTAGTGATGAAACTTGCAGCTAAAGAAAGAGGCTATCCAGATGGAATATTATTCAGTGCTTTTTATGTTAGGGACATTATTAAAAATAATAAATAACAGCTGTCAAAGAAAGCTTTTTGGACTAAGTCTGCAGTAAACAACAATAAATAATCCTAGAGGATAGCAGCTAAAATTTTAAAGAAGTAAGCATGTGGTCATGTCAGCTTGTAGTATAGTAGTTGCTAATCACTGTGAGGATAGTCACTTGCAAAGTGGCAAAGGAAATGAGATGTGTATTTGTCAGTGTACGACTGATGTGCTGACAGGATCCTAATTATGTCATGAACATAAGAATGCTGTAATGCAACTCCACCATAAGGGATTTAAGGCCATAACATATTTCATCAGCTGCTATGTGGAAGGAAAAACCTATTGCAATAATTGGGTTTTTATGGGACTGCTGAAGAGGTGTTGATCATTGAATCAACTCGTGAATTCTCAAGATCACAGTGATCAGAGAGGGATAAGTATCTGTTTGATGTGAGAAACATCTGTTAAAAGAATTTCTCCTGAGTCTCATCAGTAGCTGGCAAGTCTCACTGCTTTAGCATTGTTTTCATTATAGCTCTGTCTATAAAAGAGCATAATTTGTTTTGTATTACTAGTCTTTTCTGTCTTCGTAGCAGACATTTTAATTCCAGGTTCTTGTTAAATGTTGTAGCAATATATTGCATAAAATAATATAGTGTTTTTAATCTGCGTAATTCTATATTGAAAATTTAAATTTCTGTGCTAGTAGAAATCACTGAGTCTGAAAATACCCTATATCTAATCTACGAGTGTTTAGACCTAGTTTTAAAATGAAGAAGTGACTTTGTCCTTTTCTGTGTCAGCCTAAAAGTAGATGTACTGTTACATGTACTTCCTTTTCTTGGTCCTGTACACAGGTTTCCTAATGAGCATCTATTGAGAAGCTGATGATCACACCCACAATAATGTTATAAGAGCAAGCTACTCAACAACAAGAAGTAAAATAGGTTAGCTGGTCATAGGTCTATTTACCTATTGTTTTAAAGGAACTGATACTGGCCCGCTTCAAAGACTCTAGCAAAGTTGAAACAAATTGCACAGGGGTGGCATCCATTAAAAAAAAAAAAAATAGAAGAAAGATTTTTTGGTTAGGCTGAGGCTGAAACTAACTTTTCACATTGTCTTATACCTCCTTGTAAGTGTCAGTGCTAGAATACTCAGACTTAAGAGCTTTATCACATTGGTAATTTCTCCATTTTTTTTGGTGGTGGCTTTGACATCACTATACATTTTAGGGCATTTTAAGATGATCTACAGTTTTCTACACAAATCTCATGGACAAAGGAAATTCTTAACAGCACAGTCTGTAGGACATACCCTCCCAACGGACAGTGCCTGGGCTGCACCAATCTGCTGGATGAAGGCTGGGCACATACCTAGGTATGCACTTAACTTTCTTTAAAAGGGACTAYGCATTTTCATCAAGCTAAAGGAAAAAGTTCATGTGCATATGCTGGTAGAACAAGTATTTTGCTCATGGAAAAAGTATTTAGCTGTTCTACTTCCGTTTCATCCAATTTGAGAAATGTTTGAAGAAAATACTTCTTTGATGTTTAGAACAGTTGTTCTAAGCATGTTGTAATGCAACTCAACAAGCATCACAACATTAATTTTTCCTGTCAAAGACCAATTTATCCTATTCATTCACTATTTACAAATCTTCACCACACTACTATACACAACAGAACTGATCTTGGAAAAAATCCAAGATCTACACATTTTTATTAGGAAAGGAATAGGGTTGAAGGGAGAGGGAGATCTTAACTCAGAGATGCACAAAAAAATTTCAAATCCTCAGAATCTGAGTTGTGGTATATGGTCTGCTTTCCATAACACTTGTAATAAAAGTGATGTTTGGATAAAGGTATAGAGTTTTATTTCACTTTCATTTCCTTGCTTTCTTGCTTTGTCAAAAGATCTGATATGTGTAGCAATACTATAAATGCTTTACATCTTTGAAAATATATTTTAATATTATGTCCAGTGTAACAACATTCATTAAATACATTCTTTTTCTGTCTGATGCTATGACATTGTTATCTTGTGGTGGGGAGTTCAACACATTAATTATGTGTTTTGTGAAAGTATTCTCTTTTATCATCAAGCCTTGAATGAATGCTTGCTCTTAGATTATAAGAGGATAATGATGTGTTCACATTTTCCTCTTCAGATTCAACTTAGATTAACTGCTGTTCAGAAGCTATAAGCAGTAGAAAAGAATTAAATCTAGAACTGAAAGATTTCAGAAAAATTAATTTAAAATATAGGCTTGTGTATCCATTCTTGTTTTCCCTACAGCTTATCATACTTTAGGAGCACAGCTTGACCTCTACTTTACCTGGCTGTATGTAGCTCTCTGATAGTTCCTCTTCTTTTTTCCCTGATCTCTACTGGTCACCATCCTTCATTTCTCAGTATTTTTTTTATGCATGAGACTTAAGCAAACAAATACATACTATATGGAGAACTATCAACTCTATTTGCATGTTGTCTAATCTCTAACAGTCTTTCTTTGTAATTACTTTAATCTGACTTTTGCTTCTTTCAAAAATAAGCCTGTATTGAGCATAACCAGCATCTTAATGCAAGAAACAGTTCCCAGTGCTTGTTTTACTTTGTTAACAATTGTGCTAAAATAAGAATTCCTAAGGTAGTGAATAGTACCTTCACATCTAGCATATAGGGTTTTGTTGCTCCTGCAAGTGAATTGGAACTGCAAGATCATTGATGCATGCAACAGAGCTGGCGAATACAAACAGTTGTCTGTGTGTAGCTGTACCTGAATTCTTACAGGTAGGAAGATTACTTACCTAAGCACTCRCACTTTTTGTGTGGTGCCAGATGTGCACGTGGAAAAGGATTTGTGTTAACATGGGAACACTAACTGTACCATTAAAGACATAGCAACTGCTGTGAAATATCTGAACAATTTGTTCCAAATCTGAGTTAAAAAAGAACTTTGGTAGACAAAGGGAGTGATGAGGATGTAGAAATTATCCATGTTATAAAAAAATGGCAAAAACTTTAAAAAAAGGGGAAATAAAGAGGCTGACGGTGGCCGGTGTCATCTTTGGATCCAGGGTACTTGTATAGTTATCTGACTCATGAATTTCTCTCATTTATTACTATCAAAGAGAGGATGAAACAGCTTAACTTCAAGGCAATACCTAAGCCCTTTATATCTAACTCCAAGCACCTGGCTCACTTCAGAAAGAAAAGTTACTCATTTGTCAGTCTCCAGCTTGAAACTGGCAGTTCTCATGCACTGTTTGCCAGGTACAATTACATCAGTTGGCACAAGACATTAGACTTCCTGTTAATACAGGCCTAACAGGCCTACTGGTACATTAGGGAAGACAAAAGCCTCCTCCTGAGGCTACACCAAAATGGACACTGGGTCATGAGATCTTCACCTTTTATCAGTTCTGCCTTATTAACATATGGGGTCTTAATTCTCCAATGATCTTTACAGGTGATGATGTCAACCACCTCAAACTTGCTCCCCCCCAACTCGCTGTTGTTTACATATTTTGGGGCTCTCAGGCAGTGAGGTATCCTTGGATTCAGGCTCAGAGAGGGATTGTTTTGTCTAAAGATGGGAGAATGGTAGTTTTTAGTGCTACTTCTCTAGTACTAGAGAAGTACAAGAATACAGACACATGAAAATATAGAAACTAAAAATCCTAAGGCATCACCATCACAGAAATTAGTTGCCTGGACTTAAGACTTATTACTTTGAATTCTGCTAGATGCTAGTTTTCTGACAGGTTGTTATAAAAAAAATGGGGTTATCAAAATAATAATGAGATTGCAGTCTTCTAGATTCCATCAAAATCTGTATCAGAAGATCTTCCTTTAGACAATTATTACTGGATTTAAATGATGCCATACATTCACCAGTGGGTTTCCAGATCATATAGACATGCATTGAGACCGACAGTGCTAGAAAAAAACAGGAAAGCTTTTCTAGCTAGACAAGTTAGAAGAACAACAAAGAACAAAGGTTTTACTGAATGCCACTTTACTGTACATTAGAGCAAACCACAAGTATGTACGTGGGCACGTATCCCATCTCCATACATACACTGTGTCTCAGGTAAGGTATAGTAGTTAACTGCTGAGAAGTAGCAGTCTCCAGTTGAGAATATTCACAAATAACAGAATATTCACAAATTATTAGCTTTTCTGAAACTACTCTGAAAAAGGAGAATTATTTATAATGTGTAACATTATCTAACCTGTTAAAAAAATGCTTCCATTTGTTCCACCGAGTACTTAAATGCAGTATAGCTAGACTCTTAAAATTAGCTCTGAAAATGAAAACAAAAGGATCAAATGAATTTTTTTTTTAATAAATAGATCCCAAATATATCTCCCTTGACTTTATTAGGCATACACCAGAGAAGAGCCTGGTCTGCTCTTTCTCTGATTAATACTAACCTCCTGTTGCTGATGCCATTATTAAGTTAACTGTTTGGACCATCAATCTGTGTCAACAAAGCTTTCAGAGTGCTTGATGAGATATCAAGCATCAAGCTGCGATGCATTAAAAAATGATGAATTTACATCCAGGTAAAGCAATGCCCTTCAGCTATAATAATGAATCACTACTTTGTTTACAAATGGGTATTCATCATGAGACAAGGCAAGCACAGACAGTTTTGAAGGGGAAAGGCATTAGCACAGTAAATGATCTTTGCAACTAAAGCTGAATACATAGCAGTGTGAAAAAGGAGGGCATGTCACAATATATTTTCAGAAAGGAATTATGAATACAAATTCACTGGTGTTGCCTGACTCACATTAAATATTAACAAAAGATACACTTCAGTATTTAGATGTCCTTTATCAGAAGAGATAAATCAACACAATTGTCTTCTTCCAAATGTTTCATTATTGAATAGAATTTCTCAGTATACGCTTTTAGATCTGGGAGTAAATTGTTATTCTTTTAGTCAAAATTGAAAGCTACTTCTTCTAATAGGCAGCAGGTGCCAGTGGTCTACCTCCCACCATTCTGGCAGCCAAGGAAGATTCAACTATGTTGGCTGTCCCTCCTCATGCTGCTTCTGCCATTGGTTGGGAAGACTGATATTATCTTGCTAGGCCTTGTTATTATCTTGTCAGCCCAAATAACTGTGTGATTACATCACAAGAAAATTTAGTGTAATTAATCTCACAAATGCAGTGAAGATGCTAGTGYACAGGCTCAGGAAGCCAGAAAACATGCAAAGAATTGCCAGAGGTCTGATACTGTGTTTTCCAGCGAATTACCAGTACTGAGAAGATTATCGTTATCAAAAGTATGCCTGCCTGTCCTGTAGTCATAACCAGATCATGCATTACATATACATTTGAAATCTAATTTATTGGTACTAGAATTGAGTCATTAGTAATGTGACCTTCCATGCCATAATGTCTGAATTCTTATGACACATTTCTGGTTGTCCAGAACCCCCACTCTGTTGGTATTTTATGGTAGGTTATTCAGATGAGCAGTGTCAGCATCCAATGCTGGGCACATGTCAACACAAAGAGTTTCACAAAGCCAGATTATAAATAGGAAACATTGATACCCCCTGCTGTGAAGATCTGAACAAGTTGTTTGTTAATTGTAGAGCCAAGCCTCTTAAAATGTTCTTTGGCAGAGGAATTTACTTTACAAAATGCAACCATGGCAGAAGTCTCTAAGCATATTATTCAGTCTGGCTGCCATCATTCTTACGAATGATGTAAGACTCCTGAAGCAGCTTTCTTATGCTGGCCTGTGTCTGAAAACTCTTAGAGTAGTTTAGGTTGATCTCTTCAGCAATTAGGTTTCAATTGCCTCAACAATTGAAAAGAAAGAAAGAATTGAAAAAAGAAAGGAGTGCTCTGGTCAAAGTGACACATTCTGATGGAAGTTTTTACAGAGAGCCAATAAGTATTTCTGCCAGATAACAAGTGATTCTGAAGTTAAAGCAATTTGTTCTTTCCTCGGGGTATGAGAAAAGAATTTGTGAAGTCAGTATGCTACCAGCACTCATTGTTCTCCTTTCTCTGCGGAAAATACTTCTCAGCCTAGCCACTTGAGGAGAAGAGGAGGAAACCTCAAAATGAACAGTAAGACTTTCATGCTGTTAACATCTTAGTTACCTTTAACATTAATGGTATCGATCTCAGAGCACATTAAATTTAAAATAAAACTGACACAAACTTCAGGACAGAAAGTAATTTTCCAACTTAAATTTGAAACATGCTGGCAAATATTTTGTTTTTGAAAGGAAAATATCAACAAGGGTTGTCTTTTTCTTATTATAGAAAGGGCAGTGGCGTTCGGAAAAAATTTTATACGGCTTCAAGGAAGTAAGTACTATGTACAGCAACTATACATTAAGTGTGCTCACTACCATCATGCATTATTCATTTTTTTTTTTAATAAAGAAAGACATTTTTTCCTGTTGGCTGCAGGGTTGTCTGCCAATGTTCTGTCAAAAATTACAAATAGCTCTAAGAATTATTTATATAAGGCAGAAGAATATGTACAGAGATAGGCTGGAAATGTTGCGACAATTCCCATTTCTACATTACATCACTAAAGAATCATGCTTGTGTTCAGAACTTTAATTTACAAATACAAATTATTATAGTTCATTTGGCTGAAGCAATTACTGTTTGTCTGCCTGGTATTCATTCTCTTGGTAATAATTGCTTCTGTAGCAGGAGCAACCACACAAGAAACAAGTTCTACAGCTACCATTTACTACACAGGATATTAAAGTAACCCTAAACAGTGACAATATAATTTGCTATGGTGATCTGGGTGACATAGTGAACCATCTGTGGTGGTTCAGGAGTTGTTCATGCTGTGGGAGCAGACGCTTTCAACAGAGAGGTAGGGAACAGCTTAGAATGGTGAATTCTACTGTCATCTGAGTGTAGCAATAAAAATAAGCTTTCTTGAATGTTTCTTATTAATTCTTCTTATTATTTTCAAGCTGAAGTGTTCATGTGCTTCATCTGAAATTCCAGCCTTGTACCTTCCTAACTTGTGTAGTGTAAAAATCTCACATGTTTTAGACTGTAATTATTGTCTATTTCTGCGGGGGGTTAAGGGGGAGGTAGTTCAATCTACTGCTCAGAACTCTGATTGTTTTGAATAATTTTGTCAATTTGTAATATGCATCATTCACAATCTTGGTATATTGTAAAATATATCTCAGTACAACAAAGTAATGTATCCAGAATTACATAGAGGGTGCTCTTGCTTTGTTTTTCCAATGCAGTAACGCAGTATTTCTTGGCCATGACATCTTTTTGTTACTTGTTGTAGGCTAAAGCAGCAGCACCCAAGATATTGTGTCATCTGCTGACTTTCTCATTTGTCTCATCTAGAATAATTTGTTTTCTTTAAAATGCAGATATTTTCAGCTGTTCTTTGTTTCATATAAAGATGTTAAAAAATTAACTCTATGTGAAATTGATGCTTCATGATCCCCCRTTGCTCAAAGAAGAAATTTCTCAATCTGAGGTGTATAAAATATGAACAGGAACCCTATAAAATTATCTGTAGAAGAATTAACACTTGTCATGAACTTTATGCAGTTTGGTTCCTCCCTTTATCTTAGATTTGTAAGTCTGTATTTGGTTCCCATCATTGTTAACCAGTTATTTAATCTGCTGTTGCAATTCAAAACCTTTAATCTGTTCAATTTTCCTTTTGTTTCAATTTTCCTTTTCCTGGAGTTGTTTGCTTTTCAGAGAAGGTTTGAAGTTCAGCTGCTAAACAAACACTAGAAAGAATAAGGTTTCCTCTGCTGTTTCTTACATGGAAAGTATTGGTTTTGTTTTCTTTTTTTTCTTGTAGGGAGTCAGAAAGTACATGCTTCATCGACCCTTTAGGGTGGCAACTATAATTCTGTGCAAGAAAAAGAGAAACCTGAGCCAGAATCTCATGCTGCATGTACTAACAAAACAAATACTCTTCTGGGTGTGATTTTTGTAAAAGTGGCTGACTTATGTACCAATTTTCTACATGAGATTTTGTTCACCTTTTAGTTATTTACAGACTACAAGTGAGACAAATAAGTACTTTTAAAAGCTGTTAGTTGCACAGCAGTTTTTGAAGAAAATTACACCTGCCAAATAGGGCGTACCTAGTGAAATTATCTGGTGTAGGATCTACAAGCTTTGCCATTCTTTACAATTCTGTGTGCTAGGTTTTTTGCTCAATAAGCTAGAATAGTTACATGAACTGGCAGACTGTCAGTCCTGGAAGACTAAATAAGGTTGCTACTCAGACTGGATGCTCTAATAAGTTCTGTTATTTGTGTTTTGAAGTGCAATCATTCTCACATCACCTTCCTTCCTGTCTGAGTTATTCCAATAAATCTGAGATCATGAATACATATCTAGAATAAACAGGGATTATTCAGAAAAGTTGATGAAATTCTTGTTTATAGAGGTGAGAGTGTTATAAAATATTTTTAAACACTTTAGAGAGCAGATTTTTTGTCACGTTTATAATTTTTAGACTCCTAGGAAGCTAACTTTACATGTTAACTTTAGTTTGTAAAAAAAAAAGTGTGTGCACTTGCATCTTTAAAATATTTTATGGGTTTTCCAGTAGGTGTTTACTGTACTAGACACAATCTGAAACTTTAACTGATCCGGAAGCATCAGTAAAATAGAATAARTGATAGTAAAATCAGCGTTGTTGAAGATCAAATACTGTTAACTGAATGGCAATAGCTGACAAGGCTCCTTTCGATGGTCCTTGTCTGAAAAAGTGTCTTTGTGTTTAGGGAACAAGAGCCCAATACTCCTAATACATCTAATTTCAGAGTATCCCAGGGTAAGGAGACAAGGTCACTTCATCTAGTTCCTTGTTTGGTTTTGGGAGTTTTTAGTTGTTTTGGTTTGGGGTTGTTTTTGTTAGTCTTTTTGTAAGAAATGCACTGTTTTGTGGCCCTTGGAAAACATTTCTTTGGACGCTGGTTATAAAGTCCTGTTCTTCTTAAGCTCTGAGGAAGGGTGTTTTGGTCTGGAAAACAGTAAAGCATATCCCTGGCTTTAAGTGTGAATAAAATGTGTCTCCTGATTCAGTTTCCAAGTTCTGCTGCTCTCACACTACTTGGTCCTAGCACATTCCTGCTGCATACAGCTGTGTTCTTACGCTCTGTAGAGTCCAAGTTAGGCTTGTAGATGCACTTTAAGGCACAGACCGGTACAGTCTGTCAGGTGATGAAGAGACCCTGCACATGAAACATCTGACATGCCCTACCTCTGCAGGATATGGGTCACCTTGGAATGTGGACAGGAAACACTGATATGTGTGATCGAGATATTCCATCAGCCCAGCGTTGTGAAGACAGACACAGTGAACTCCACCTCATGAAGGCTGTTATATCCCACAATATAAAAGGGCCCTGGAAGGACAGGATAGATGGCTGCTAATGCAGAGGTACTGCCCTGGCCCAAGATTTTCAGCATTTTTGTTATGAGACTCTGGTGGGGTAAAGTAGAGCTCCTTATGTTGCACTGTACAAGGTTGTGGAATAGTTGAGTTATAGGAAGGTTGGAACTGCAACAAATCCTAGAAAGTCTGCTGTGCGAATGCAAAAAGGATACTTTATGGAAGGCTGCTTATAGGGATACTCGGACTAGAATAGCCCATAGGAATGGCATGGACATAGTCTTTATCAACAACTAAAAGAAAAAAGTAACAGGGATACCATTGTAATACATTCTCCACATATCATGTAATCCCTGAAAAATATAAGAAAAGCAATATGTTAAATGATACTCTAGGAAAATATGGTATTTCTATTTTGACATATTAAAAAATTGAAGGCAAAGAGAGTAATACAAAATGAAAGTTTATTGCAATTTTTCACTTTTTTTCCCACCATGAGATCTGCAATTGGTAAATAGTGGAGCAATACTTCAACCAATGATACAAAATGTCTGGGTTTAGCTGAGTACAAACATGCTGTTCTCCAAATGTACAGGGTTTGTAGTTTACATTCTGTGATGAATTTTCAGTAAGCTTTTGTGTTGTTATGGGTTGAATGATGTGTCAAAAAACCCAAAAACCACAAAAAACAATCTTTATCTAAATACCATTTAAATAAAAATTAAAGAACTGTAGCCAGTGTAATTTCTGTTCTTCTGATATATATAGATGCTTGTTAACATGTATACATTTCTGCAGTACCAATACTTTAATTATTTTTCTTTGGAAAAACTCTAATTTTGTCTTTTGCTTAAGTTTTGTATAGTAAGCATATCGTCTGTTCTTCATTTTTTGCTAGTGTTAACTGTAAATTGACTTTTCCTGAGTGAAGAATTTTTGTGCTGCCATAAAGAATCACTTGTAGAGAATAATACTAATAACAACAGCATCATTCATGGAGGGAAAAAAATGTGCTTTCTTGGACTTGAAGATCTCAGACATCACATCCTTTAGTCAACTGTCACTGATTTGCCTGGCTTAGCAATCAAAAAACTGACACTCTGTCCTATAATAATAACCTTCTATAATGTACTCCACAGATGAAAGAAAACTCCTATTTTTCTATATACCCTCACTGACAATTGTGTCTTGGATATACACATATAGATTTATATGTTACAATATTCCTGCATTATCAGTGTAAACATCTAAAAGCTTTTGTTTACAGTGCCTGTTTTTGAGATAATTACAGTAGCCGTTGAGTTGAGTGTATCTTGTCAACTCTGACCAGATTTAGATTTTGTTCCAGCTTTTGAATGTCTCTGTAGAATTTACTAGTTTGCATAAAGAATAAAACACAAAATGTTGAACTGACATATTTCTGATTATCCTAAGGTATAACATGCTTTTTGTTTAAAATTCCATTAATTTATACAGATATTTTGGTAAATGTTCTTATTTGTTGCATATACACTCCTCAGAGTAGGAAAACCCAGAAGATTTGAAATAGAAATTCACACAGGGAGTGGCAAGTGAAATAAGAACAATCCTGGGTCTAGAAAATGATAGAAAGGTTCATCCTAGAGAAATGCCAGTTTTGATTCAAAATTTTTCATCACTGTTAATCAAGTTGAATTGCAGCTCTGGGTCTTGAAAAGATTACAAGTAATGTCAAATCACACTTTTGCAAGAATTCTTGGCATAAAGCAAGCATTTTTTGTTACCTTTGTTCAGAATAGGCAATGAAATATGCCTTTCTAGGCATATTTCTATGTTGCAGATAAGATTGATAATCTGAGCTACTTTTGTATAACAAACATTAACTAGGTAATAAAGTCACACAAAAATATTGACCTTATGCTGGGATTTAGTAAACTTTATTGTAATAATTTTGGTTTATATGCTGAATTTAATTTTCATTTATTTAATGGTCAGTAAAAAATTAAAATATACATATAAATCCAAAAAAAAAATAGGCTCATATTCACAAATGATATTACAAAAATAATCTGTAACATACATAATACCCCAACACTTATTCGAAACTGAACAATGACTGGAATCCATCCAAATGCAGACAAATGCTAAGTACTGCCAGTATACTGCCAGTATAAAAACCAGTCTCTCTTGCAAGTATTCAGTGTCCCAAAGGGAATAATGACCCGTACATTGCCATACATAATAGCTACTTTCCCAGGAATAGAGGGGAGGAGAATGTTTGTGCAACCAACTTTGGTAAGTTGAACTGCTTTTTCTTTATATTTTATTGTGGTATAGTGGCAGTTAATGGACCCAGAGAAAGGACTGTCTTGCTAATTGTGATTTCAGGGACAGAAAGAGGAAGAATTCTTCTTCAGAGGCAGAAGAATCAGTCAGAGCAAGTGTTAACTCTCTACTCATCCATTGTGCTCCCTTACTTTCTAGTTGGCTTTTATATTGTCCTTTCTGTCCAGCAGTGAGTTTCTTCTTGTCTTTTTGATTTTGCTGTAACTTACAAGTCTTTATCAACATACTTGGAGTATCATTACGCAGCTCACTTTGAATGTGGTCCTTTCGAGCACAAAAATATAAGCCCACAGCTGTCTAAGAGCCAGGATAACATAGGGAGACAAAGAAGAACAAGAGTCCAGGAAATCTTAAATTAGGATTTTCCCCATCTCAAACAAGGCCTATAAGACAAAAACACCCCTGCGGTTCTTAGCAGAGGAGGATGTTTCTGATAGCAATCATCTGATTCAGATAAATTCTTAAATAAGGACAAGGATAAGCAACATAACTCATTGAATAAGTAGTCTTCCCCTTTGACACAAGTTCCACTTTCTCTCCAGAGTTTATGACTATGGGAAAGGAAATACAAAAGTTCCTAGACTTTTATGGGCCAGGCAGATAGAATCTGAACTATTTCAGAGGAGCCTTATCTTTCTCTTCCATGTCACAGTTCTGTCCTCTAGTTCATTAAGAGAAAGAGCTATTCAAAGCATGTCTAGAAGAATTCAAGAGTTGAAGAAAATCCCATGCACTCTAAGAAMGTTGTGGGTGGGAAGGGCCTTTTTCACAATGAGAAAAGAGCAGGAAAAGCTACTTTTTCTCTTTAATCAATATATACAACTTCATTCATTGAGGGAGATTAATTATAGGATTTTGCTTTAGCAGAATGAGAAGAATTCACTTTGTCTCATCTTTTTTTTTCTCTTGTTATTTTTTTGTCTAAAACCAGAGCACTCATGTATATTAGTGGGGGAAAGAAAGCAGCAGAAGGCAATGTGAAGGGTAGGGCTCCCAGGAGGAGASGACACACTGTTGTACAGATGTTTAGCCAGACTTACAGAGACTTGCAGGCAAAACGGTTTCTTAGTGAGGTGTAGCTGAAGGCACYTGTCACCTCTAATGGGGGAAGCTCATTCAGCAGAGAAAGTGCACAGCAAGCGGTGATTATGAAGATAAAGATGATGAAGATAGTTTTACACCGCGCTATTTCTCTAGTGCTACATAATTTCTGTGAAGATTTGCTTTTACTCTCTGCTAGCTGTTCTTGTTTCTGATGCCATCAGCTATGATTGGTAGTATGCTAAATAGATACAAATTATGCACTCTGATTGGTTGATGCATTATGGAAAAATGTTTATTGAATATTTAAATAACTATTTTCAATTTTGCTGTGACTGTTTTTTGTGCCTTGATTTTTCTCTAGGCTGAATCAAAATTTACAAAACAAGATGAAAGGAGCAGGGAGGGGATAGGGGGTGATTTTCTTGCAAGTGGTGGTTGCTTTCTCTAAGATCCTACCACAAAACACATTTGATGACAATTGGACTGAATTTTCGAGTTGGGCATCCTCTGAAAGAAAGGAAATTCTGTTGTCTGATCCAAGGCACACTAAGTAAGGCTGATGAGGAGGTTCAAATGAACAGTGTACTATAGGTCTAAACTGAAACCTGAATGCAGATGTACCCTATGAAGAATAGCATGGTGGCATTACGGACAAGTGAAAATCCAAAGGGTCAGGTGAGAGGCAGAGAGCATTAAGAGTTGGACAAATGAAGTTGCAGGCTCTGATTTCCTTGCTCCTGACAAGTGCTGTGACTGTGTTCCTAGTTTCTCTCCACAGTCACAATTGACCTTGGAAGTAGGTTACTCCTGTCAGTGTGCGCTAGGTGTGATCTGAAAAGGCCTGCTAGATCTGGATTTGCACAGTGCTAGTTTTCTGAATTATACCAGGTTTGCATGGAAGTTAGGAGCTTAGCATATCAGCATATAAGCTCTGGATAAGAACAAGAGCCTGTTGTAGAAATGCCGTGAGCACAGCTCAAGCAGTGCAGTATTCAGGGAATTAAGCACTTCTGGTCTTTGGCAGCAATAGGTTTTTATTGTGACTCAGTTTTGTTTATTTCTTTGTGCTTGTATCTCTTTCTTGAGAAAAATAGAATTCAAAATCGTGGTTATAATTAGGATTAAGGAGCTGTCCTGTTAAGCATTGTACAAAATGTAATGAGGAACAGATCTCTAAAGAACAGAGTATCAAGCAGAGGAAAAAGAGAAGTGAAATATCTTGTTTCTGTAGTAGATCAAGGAAAAGAATATTTTCTCATTAGTCTTACGGCACCTGACTTCATGTTGCTGCTTCCTAATAGAACTGCTTATTTATAATTATTTTCAAAGTACCTTGTTTCTTTCCAAATATAATTAATTCTTCTAACAATTTCTGGCCCTTCTTGTTGTGCCCTCTTTAAGGACACCTACAAATTTTGTTTTGCTGGCCAGTTTGTGTAAAGTACTGAGTTCTGTTAACTCTACTAAATCAAGCCTTAGCTCCTTCCACGATCAAACTTCGTCTAACTGTAACATAAATGATCAGATTTAAAGACTATAACAAATTGTTGAATTATGTTTCACTAGAAAGTCAATAAAGTTACAATTGAAAAAGTAATTAATAGTGTAGAATTCCTAATCTTTTAAATGCTGATGTTCGGTCTTCACTAATGTAAATTCATAATCTGCTTTCTGAGATCATCTTATCCATCTCTTGTCTTACCATTATTTACTCTGTTTATTAATAAGGAAATTGTATGCTCATATCTCTAATTTAAATGTTGATAAGCATGGACTGTAGATAGTTTAAGGAGTTGCCAATCCATTATTGTAAAAAGTGGGGAGCAAAATTACCAAGAGAAAATGTTTACACAGATGCCCAAAAGGAGCATTTAAACACAACAGCTATATTAGCAGAGTTAATTGATAAGCATGACCCAATTCCCTTCAGTCTAATTATACCAATTCCCAAATTCCACAAAAAATCAACAGCTGAGTAATACACAGCTAGAAAAAGGGCTTCAAATGCATGTGTCTTGCTCTTTTTAACAGAGGATTAAAAAGATTCAAGAGATCATTATGATAAATGGAAACCTTTTCCTTATGTAAACTGTGTGAGTCTGCTTGCTCTCTGTTTTCTCATGAGTGTTGAGAGATAATGAGAACATGTAAATCTTTTCTCCAAAACCATATGTACATCAAAACCTGGCTTGTTACTGAGCATAACAAGTTTGATCCTGAGTGCCATATCATTCATAGCTCAGGAAATTCATTATTACTCTAATGAATTCCAAATGAAAGCAGATCCAGTTTTATCACATCAGAAAAAAATTTTCTTTAGTCTTTTAAATTTTTTTTTAAGTTACTTTTTCTCCTTCAAATGCTTCATACAAATTTAGTATATTTCTTTTTTTTAATTAAAYTTTTTATTTGAAGAATACTGACTTATTATTTTATGAGGTCTAAGACTAATATTTTTGAACATATCTTTTGTGGATTGATCTGGATCATATATGTATATTTGATGTCTGACTTCTTTTTTATGACATATTTATTCAGTATGTCTAATTCCTGTTTATTGACATTCATTTTTTCTCTATAGAGATTTATATGAATACAAAGAAATGTAAAGTAATAATTCAAAATATATTTGTATAATGTGGAATTCTGTTTCCACAAAAAAAAATCCTTAATCTTCTATCTGTCAGCATTCTTTTGTTTTGAGACTTTTAGGATTTAACATTTGTGTCTAAATTGTATTTCTCTGATCCACCCTGTGCAAGGGGATAATGAGAATCTATACAGTCTATGAGTGTATCTGTAAATTAATTATGACTCAGAACCACAATTTCTCTTATATTTTCCCTTCCTGTTTTGTGGGGCTCTGGAGCAGATTAGTTACTCTTTGTCTAGCAAGTATCAAAGTCTCACCCTCAAGCATATTTATGGTGAGAGAGAGGAAAAAATAATCAATATTCAATTTGGTGGACATATTACTAATAATAAGCTTATTCATGAATAGTAACACTGCTTGTGAAGGCTAAAATATTATCTGTAAAGTATGGTTCCTTACCAACAACCACAGAACCTGTCTTTGAACTGTTATTCCAGTGATTCAGTATTCCCACCAAGGTATTATTTGGAAAACAAAGAATGCAGCTCAAACATTAAAAAACCATTTCTCTTGAAAATATTTTTTCATGCCTGTGAGCTGAATATATTGAGCATGATATCTTGCAATCTACCATATCATGTCAATTTTGGTTCAAAGCAAAACATTACTTGCTATGTAATTAAGCTTTCTTACATCTCTTTAAGCATTCTCCCATATCTACATATCCTTATCTTTAAATTCTACTTATCTCCATAAGCACAGTCAATAAAAAGTCATAGCAATGTATTGTTTCTCCAACAATACAACGGAAAAAAATCTAGAACTAAAGTAGTGAAAGAGTACCTTCTATAAAAGACAACCTTCATTTTTTGACAGCTTTTTGCTGCCAACGCAAGCTGATCAACATGTTTAAAAATATCCCAGATTACTTTCTGTATTCAAAGGCTATATTTCCAAATGAAGTGAAATTAGATAATCCTTTTATTTGCTTTGTTGCATACTGAGAAGCAATAAGCCAGGTGAATGCCTTCAGAAACACACCTGTCTTGGTGCTTGTCACATTGTGCTGAATATAAAAACTATGATTGATATAGAAAAATAAACACATTAAAATGAAATAGTTAATTTTCAGCTGCTGGACTTTATTAAAAGCTTACACTAAAGGTGTAGTGTTATACTAATTTGTCTCGGTTTGAAAGACCAGTGTTTGCCAATGAAGGAAAGTACCCCCCTTGGAGTGGTGGATATGACCCCCCATTCCCTCTGAATTATTACAGCTTCGAAAAAAATCACGGGCTTTTAGGCAAGAATATGGGTAAAAGGGAATAACAGTTTTTACTAATATGTATAACAAAGTGAAACAAGTAACAATAACAATAGCAAAACCAGCCCAGTCCCAAACTCAGTGACAGCCTTACAGAGACACACCCTYCCCTTTGGTGCAGTTACAGTCCCAGTCGGCAGGGGCGCTGTTGGCTCCTGGCCGGGCAGGGCGRGTGCGATGATTCCCTGGCGGCTGCAGGGGGCGCTGTGCCGCGGGTCCCGGCTAGCTCAGATCTCCCTCATCGAGAATGGTGGACACAAAATGGCAGAGGCGGATGGAGAAAAGTTTCTCTGCAAAACTCACAGCGGAAATGCCRATCCCGGTGCTCCTCTGGGCAGCAAGAACCCCAGGACAGCAAAGAGACGAGCAGAAATCCCACGGCTATAAGACGGGATGGAGAAGAGCTCACCCCTGAAGCTGGAATCGCAGGGAGTCCCCGGCAAGGCACAGGGGAGAAAACCACCGTGCAGCAAACAGAAACCCAATGAGCAGAGGTGCTGGTCTCTGCAGAAAAAGGGCAGGCMAGCTCTCCCCGGAGCAGCCAGCAGGCAGGCCTCCTCCCCTCAGTGAAGCAGCGAAGGAAGTGAAGTTACACCCACCG
The DNA here is from genome assembly GCF_030028575.1 of Malurus melanocephalus. Classification (NCBI taxonomy): domain Eukaryota; kingdom Metazoa; phylum Chordata; class Aves; order Passeriformes; family Maluridae; genus Malurus; species Malurus melanocephalus. The sequence goes on from NW_026624352.1 coordinate 38,099, forward strand.
CACACACTCAATACCCCCTCCAAGGGTTTTGCAAGATCGTTTGTGTGGGGCCATAGGTATCATTATCTTCACTAATCACCCAGTCAYCAAAAGGATGACCTGGCAGTTCGTGTATCCCAGCAACAAATGGGAAAGAAAAAATTCCCAAAGACAGGGAACAAAWGGGGAAAAATCTTAACCGACAACATAATTCCGTTCTACTAATAAATATGCTGCAACTACAGCTGAGATCTGTGTGAGTTACATGATTTTATACAACAGTTGGGCCTTTCTAAATTTTACAATATAAAATAGAAGGTCAATAGTAAGATTTTCTCTTCTAGATAAATATAATTATTTCTGCAGGAAGTAATGCACATCCTTTAGAAGTCCAGGCATAGATTTAAACAGGTTTGCTTACCTTTATTCAGATCCAGACCTACATGTATCACTTTGCAAAAGCAAGCAAGCTGGTTGATTTCCATGGGAGGAAAATGCAATTCTTTTTATTTTCCAGCAACTCTGGTTTATATGAATAGTATTATTCCAAATCAATATCAGAGTTAGTGAGGTCAAAATCACTTTCTGTGCAGTATGCACCCATGCAACTATGCAGATATTTCCATATAAATTTTTGAAAATGCCAAGGAAGTACTGAGAGCTGAGAGCTGTGACCATTGCATCTGTGAAAGCTGGTAAACTGAGCACTGTCATAATACCATGTTCTGGGGCTTTAAGTCACCCAAAGAAGTATTGACACAAGATCATAATCAGTCCCTTCCTTCTTTCATGATTAAGCACGATTGGACTCATATCTTCTGATTTATTTGTAATAAAATGCAAAACCACTGTGAACTAGAAGAAAAACTAAGGATCTAATTAACTGCCAATTTTCAGTACAGCTTGATTACTTCTAACCAGTAGAATCTTTTATTGACTTTGTACGGGCTGAGAAAGGAACTTTTTCACATCCATCAGAGTTAACATGAAGAAAGAAAGATTATTATGTCTTTGCAGAAAGTTTGGTTTTGGCTTTTTCTCGTTTCTCGAACCTTTGTTTGAAGCTCAGATGGGAGGGAACTGAATTAACTGAACAAAGGAAGTCCAATATTAAATAGGGAGAAGTATTTTCTTGCCAATATTCTTTTGAATTTTATTTTTGTAGGTGATGAAAGCGTAACTGGACATCTGAGCAACTACTCCCACAGAAGGCATACTAGTTCTGATTTTTCTTTGCATTCTTCTGTTGAGGAGAGGCTCTCAGAAGAGAAAACAGATTCTGTTCCAGCTCTTCAGAGAGCCCATAGACACACAAGTCTCCCAACATGGAGGCTTGCATCTCACTATTTCTCTTTGGCAAGTATGCATACTCCTGATGGAAATATTTTGATGTAAAAACACCCATGCTTCTCGAGGCTTTCTTCTAAGGAGCCCTTTTATATTGTGGGAAAAAAAAAAATTTTTCAGTGTAAAAGGCACTTTAACAGTCGACTTTAACTTGTCTAATAATGTTTTATTATGCTCATGAGGGCATGTAACAATGCAGAGTAGTTTGTACATTCTCAGCATCCATGGACTTTTCTTCAAAGCATCATCTTTGTAGGTCAAGAAATGAAATGAATAATGTAACAGCCGTCTCCTTAGCTTTAATGTCTGAGACAMTTGTATACACATACTGAATGGATAGGTGGTCTGAGGCAAAGTTTTCCATCAGAGGGTACCTATGGATTATTTCTAGGACTGATTCAAAGTGGTAATGGGATGAAAAACTTAAACTAAAAGGGGAGAGAAGGGCATAACCTATTTATACTTCCATTTTAAAAAAGTATTATAAAACAATACAATATTTTTCTATTGCATCCATTTTCTCATCAAAGAAGAATGTTATTCTGAAACATCAGGAAAAACATTTTTAGGATTGTTACTTTCCTATGCTTATAGATTAATTTTAGCCATAAAGACCTTTGTACGTCACTTATTCAACATGTCAAATTCTGTACCAAATTCTCATACTTTTGGCATTCCAGGCATGAAATGATAGGTCCTGATACTGTTTGTCATTTAGACAATAGAGCAATTAATCTTAAGGTTTTCTCACCCATTTCCTAGCAGAAGCCTTGAATAATGTCTTCAATTAGGTTATTTTTGTTGCTTGTATTCACACATATCTGCATTTCCATTTGAAATGTACCTTTATTTAAAAAACAGGAAAGCTGTTTTTTTGAAACCAAGGTAATAACTCTGTATAGATGGAACTGTGATAAAATTTATGGAAATGTAATCCCTTGTTTGCCATACTGTATTGAAATGCAACTTATGGTGTTTTTCTATTGTTTTTTTCCATTTAGTTAAAAATGATGAGACTCTAAGCACTTTGAATATTATTTACAAACTGTTTGGTCTGGCTTGGTTTCCTTACTTGATAATACTTCTGTATTCTCACCACTGATTCTGTGCATATTCATTTAATCGCTTTGTAGCTAAGAGACTGTTTATGCAAATCTTCATTGAAAGTGAACATAAAAAAGTAAATTATTGTGATTGACAAAAATTCATTCAAAAGACAAGACACTGATGAAAGAACAAGTAATCAGAAGGTTACAGCAGAAACTGTGTGGGAGGCTTAATCAGGTTTGAATTCCTAGATGGTCCCTTTTTTTTACATGGCAGACTCATACCTAGGGTTCTAATTTGCTGCCTGGTAAGTTTATTTCATGAGCTATAAAGTTAATAGTCTGAGTATATAGTGTACAATTATTCAGATTAAGAAAGGAATAATAGGATAAGTGTTAACTGGTAAAACACCCTGCCTTTTTTGGATTTAGATGCCTAGGAAAATATGGTTAAAAAGCATTACTTTGTATCTGACTTGTAAGAACTTATCAGTCTTTAACTTAGTTTCTTTATTAGATAAAATAAGGTTAATAATTCTGCTAAACAGGGTGTTTTTCTGTGCATGGAAACTGAAAAAGAATGTCTGGAAGAATTAAAAACTGTTAAAAAATAATTCAAAACTGTTAGAAAAGAGGTGTATTTTCTTAGATGAGATGAACAATGTAAGAAAATGAACATTAGTATATTTAGAAGTAATACCTATTTTTATTTAGTCTGACAGAGACCGAATGACTTAGAACTGTGAGCTGCATAATAACATTTTCAATACAGAAGATGGTAGAGTCAACAGTGATTCCATTCTGGCTCAATGAATCATGAACCCCAATGGTTTCAATCTGTGAGCACAAAGTAGTTGTGAATCTGCATTAAGTTACATTTCCAAATACATTTTATTGGATGAAGGTGAATATTGAAGGGTTTTTCTAAAGTCTAATTCAAAGGAATTTATTTCTCCATGTCTCATCATCTTAACATTAAACAACAATAACTAGAAGCGGTAATATCTGATAACAGCAGACATATATGATTGATATGATGTGCTGCAAACATGGTTACTTGTTTTCATGTCTTAACAGTAATAAAAGGAAGTAGAGAAAAAGCTGTTTCCTAGTAAGTTTTTCACATCCTTTCATGTGTCACTTTGCAGGAGGCCATTTGTTTGGAAAGTCTACCAAAACTAAGTTTTTGTAATAGAGTTAAATCCAAACATAAACTTCTCAAGTCACCTCTACATTTTATGGTGACATAATATTTTTGCACACTGAAAAGATGTATATAAAAAAGCATAATAAGATGTTTTCCTGTTGAAGAAAGAAGATAATAAAACTAAAATAAAGACAGGAGAGATCAAAAGAGTAGTCAAGACAAAACAGCCCACTTGAGAATTAGGTTTATATTTGCTTTGTTCCTCTCTTATTTTATTCAACTCCCCATCCAAAAAAAA
>NW_026624352.1:41932-66198 GCF_030028575.1 Malurus melanocephalus
ACAAAACCAACAAAAAAAAACCAAACAGAATAACAAAAACCCCACAACCCAATCCAAAACTACTACCTATTTACAGGATTTATAGGCGCATACAAAATAGCTTGATTCAAACTCACTTCTCCTTCCTTGGCTTTCCTTACCAAACTTCAATTTCTGCAATGACTAGAACCTCTAAAAAATCCAGTTAAAAAAAYACAGGATAGATAAGGGCACTAGAGGGAGACATGTACATGTTGACTTAGTGCATTAACATAATAGTGTTTAAGTCTTGTGAGAAATAAAGCATTGGTTCTGAAGGAAGTCTGTAGATACCAACACTCTAAAGGTTTAATGTATGACTGGTAACAATTTTTAGATCTCTAGCGAGTATTGCATATCTTGAAATGTAAATCAAGTTGCTTACTACTGAGTCAAGCTTCCACTAGCATACCAGCCTCTAGAAATATTCTTTCAAATGTACTAAAATATACTAGTTGCAAACTTTAATACAAAAGTACAAGGTAAAGAAAACATATTCTAAGGTCCTTTGCCAGTTCTCATGTTTAATTCTACCTGCATATATTTCTTCTTTATACAAAGTTGTATCTGGTCTAGGAACTATATAAAAAGAGACACAGACTGATGCCAGACAAATGAGTGACGTTCTGTGAGAGATTTTATCATGAAAGAAAACTTTTTATTTTCTTTTTCAGAGTTTATTAGAAGTGAAAGATACAGATTTTCCTGTAGGTTTATGATTTAATGTTAAATGTCACCACCTGCTTTTATTTTTGCAATGTCATTTGATACTATATAATAAACACATTGTATTATTATTGCAATTGCAATTATTTTTAGTTACATTAGAGATCACTTTACAACCAGCCCTCTAACCTACTAATATTTTAGACACACAGAACATGCACGATTTCTAAGAATCTAAGTTTTAGTTGGTAAAGCAATCAGTTAAGGTCCAGACATTTTGTGATCTGTAATGGGATATTGAAAGAACAATACAATTTTTTTGTGCAAGCCATCTGTATAAAATCAGAATGTTTGCCCAAAGATATGCACAAATCAGATAATCTTCTTAGCTACATTCAGCTGTTTGAGAATAAAATACTATTTTCTACTGCTTTCTCTACCTTTTCTAATTCTGACTTCTTGATTACCCAGGTCTGTTCTGTTATTCTAGTTATATGTGACATGTTGAACATAAGTTTGTGTATCCTTATAGCATAAGAAGGTATTTTTCAACAAATTGGAAAAGTAAATTTCTAGGTTTCTGCTCCACCTTGACACACAGTGCTTACCATAGGCTAGAAAACAAACAATGCAACAAACAATTATTTATAATTTTTGACAGCAGCAGCAGGAGACACTAAGAACATTTTTGCTTTCATTAAATGTGTGGCCAGGCTCCCRAGCTAGGGATCTGCTTGGCATTATACATAATACAGGATTGAACTTCTCGTTCCCATGCAGAAGAGTTTTCTAGTTGTATGGTTTAGGGAGTTCTGAATTACTTTGGGGGGTCATTCACTTTGTAAAGAAAAAGACCTTCCTAAACAGATTACCACCATAAGTAAACAAAATTCCAGATGCTTTTGACAAAAGCCTCAACAGAAGAGAAGTAGTTATTACCAGTCAAGCTAGGTAAACTAAGCCTTACTCTTTGCTACCTTTCATTCCCAAATGTTTATCATTGTCCTATGATTTTTTGATTTGTTCTTAATTCATTTAATACATTACACAAGAAGCTCAAATTCTCATTCAGTATTCAGAATTTAACCTCCATGCATTTCCATTAAACTTTTTACCTTCTGTCTTTCATACTATAAATTCAATTAACTATGTTTTCATATTCAGCTCCCATAAAAAGCATCTCAAGTAGCACTTGGTTACATCTCGGTAATAATAGAAACCTATTTAATAGATACACAATCATCATTGTGGTAAAAATTCACTGTGTTTAGTGGAAATAACTTCTAAATCTTTTAAAGAAAATATCTGCATGTTTGAAAGTGTGCATTTGCTGTTAATCTAATGCTGTACAGATGAAGGCTTCACAAGAATGTGGTGGGGTTGCTAAGGTTTCCCATTCACTCTTTTCTGAAGAGGCATGAAAAAAATGGAAAGCTTCCTTAACAAATACATTCTGATTTTTAAAAAGTTAAAATAGCTTWATTGGGTTTTTCAGAACTTAAAGCATCATTTGTAGCATCAGCAATTCTCTCAAAGTCAGTTTTTGCACTAGTTACAGTATACTAGGATCCTAGTATTTTCTCTAGAAAGTGGATTCACATAGACACCTTACAAAGACAAGTATCTGCAGCTGGTATGTGCAATTTTGAACTACCACAGTGTATATCTCACTAATCTTCACCGTCCGTTCTGGGAAATTGCAATTAGTATTGCAAATATTTTGCCTAGAKGTCTCTGAGAATTCACTGGATATTCAGGTGACTTGATTTTACTCTTTGATTAATTATTTGTACCTAATGTATTGCTTTATTGTAAATTGATTTAAAAATGCTACATAGTAATTGGCTATTGCAAGCTTGCTTTCTTCCTGAAATGTAAGATAATTATCATTTTAAATGCCATGTAACTGGTGCTGGGAGCCTTATACAAAGATAGGCTCTTGATTTTGGTATAATTCACGTTATTTATTTAACACTGGGGCCCTATAAACTCAGGGAATGTTGGAAAAACTTGATGCTTAATTTGCTTTACAGTATAGCTCTATGTAGGGTCAACTAAATGTCACAAAGAATGTCCCAATTAGGTAAACTCTTGGAGGGATTACATGCATGTTCCGGTCACTTATTAGACAGAAGAAAATCACTTTGAAGTCTGAGAGTGGTTAGCTGATGAGAAGCTAAATAGCAGCTCTTGTATATCCCCAACATGTTAGTAGATTAGTCTTATTAAAACACTTTACAGTTTTATAAGGCCATTTTGGAACAGCTGTTTTAAATTCAGCTACTAATCAGCTTGGAGTGGCCTAAGCTGTTATTCAGACAATTTAGTTTTTCTGAAAAGTGTTAAAAAAAAAAAAAATCAAGCTATTGTATCACATGCAGGGAATTGCATTAAATAATCTAAATATAAAAAAGAAGTGCATCAAATGCATAAAAGTATAATAGTAAACAACTATTCAAACCAAAACCTTCACTGATGTTTATGCTTTCTGATACAGTGTTTTCATAATTTTATGTCAAAGTAGTAAATCCACAGTAGGATTTTAGAAGACAAAATAAATGAAGGCTATGGAAAGGCAGATTTCTCTTCATAGCATTGCAATTTCTATGAACAAAATTCTCAGGTCTTTAAAATTAATATTTAAATATTTTCTAGCTAAGAAATACCATAAATTAAAAGGTAATTCTTATGACAATGAACAGCCACAAACCAAGCATTCAGCTTTTGGATTTGTAATTGGTTAGTTAATATGGCACACTCTTGACTCAAAGTTGCCGTATTTGAGAATGTTAAACCAAAGTTTGGAATTCATCTTAAAAACATCTTTTGATATGCTTTTTATAGCTGATGATTTTTAACTATTTTAAATCCTTGTTTAGCAATATAATAATAACTATGAGAGTTCAAAATACCATTTAATTTTTAAAAGAGAGGTTTTAACATTTTTCTTATTACTGATTATAGAGAGATTTGTAATAAAATGATGACACTCTTTTAAAGATCTATAGTGAAAAACAAAGAGACAAATGTCCTGTCTCAAAATACTTACAGCTAAAGTAAACGGAACAMAAATCAGCATGAGAAAAAATACTTAAGAATGAAAGCTGTTGTTTTCATGGGATACCTTAAACAAATCAGCAAGTTACATGCTTCCCATTTTATTCTTAGCAAAAATGACCATGCACAGAGTACAAAACAGTTAAGGCTTGACTTCAGTAAAAGAAAACTGAATTATCCTAGGAAAATAAYAAAGAAATTGCTTTAAAATAGTTAAAAGCTTTTGTCCCTCCTGCCTTTTCAGAAGTTCTTTTAAAAATTTCTAACACAATGGGTTTAAATGTCATGAGCTTGTTTTCATGTCTTGCAGCCAACTCTAACAGGTCATGCATTTGKTTGAGAGTACAAGAAAAATCAAATCTTGAACAGAAAATTTATAGTGAAGCTCAATTCAGTTGCTGAGTCACAGGGCACTTTCATGGCTCCACCAGAGTTATACAACAAACCAAAATTGTTTAAAAATGTGAAGGAATAAGTACTTGGTCAGATTATATATGTTTATTTCAGCAATAGTCTAGCCATGAATATGCTTGACCTTTTCATTGAAAAAGAAGACAAAGGGGAATATTTACACAGACACAGGCTCCTTTGGTTTCTTAACAAAGAGAGGACTCTTTGTTGAAACTAGAACATGAGGAAGAATGTTTAAAGTAATTGGGAMTAGGATCTGGTGCCTGCAAAAAAATAAGTTTTTTCTCCACTGACAGTAATTATTATTTCTTTTACACTTCAATATATTGTTTCTAGATGTCCTATAAATGTTTTGTATGTCATATAATTGGCACACTACATAGTTTGTCACTTGTCATGTGTTAGATTGAAAAATGAGATGATCATACTTCCAGCTCTTTCCTTGTTTAAAATTTGATATTGCTTAAAAATGTGAGAAATATCATCCAGACAGTATAATTCCTTCATGTTTTGGTTTTGACTCCTGAAGAAACAGTTTCTGGAATTCATAGATTCATGTAGTCCCTTATATTTCAAGTTTGTCTTTAAAGTTTCTGTCACCTGGAGTTCCTTCCCTTCTTTACCTCTAACTCTGGCACTAAAACCATACCAGTCAGATACTGTCAAATCAAGGATCACCCACACATTTATATATTTTTATCTACCAACTCAGTTAAAAAGTGTTATAAGAATTTTGCTGGATTCTGTGTAACAGTGGAGAGAACAGAGAGATTGGTTTTTTGGAAGGGATAAGTCTTTTAATAATGCAAGAAGTATATTCTATTTTCAGTCACATTTTTCTGAGTTAAGAGCTACTCCATTGTTTCGGTCCATGGGATTTAATCCAATGAGAAGAAAACATTAAATGTATTTTTATTTTCTTCTGAGCCATACAGTGTTGTTTCATGTGCTTTCATGTCTGTCAGATGGTTTGGAAAAAATGTATGGAAGCAATAAACTAGAATATAAATGTATCCACTTAGAGTTCTGCTTTGTGGCATATTGACTCAAAAGCTACTATGTGTASTATGGAAAATGTTTTGAGAACCTTGCAAGATGAGGTAATGCTTAGCATTGTTGAGGAAAGAAAATCACACAGATAATCAAAATATAAATTATTAATTTAAGGAATCACAGCTAAAATCAAGTGAAAGTTAAATAGTCGATAACATGATTGCAATTTCTGTACCCCTAAACATTTTAAATGACRCTAGACAAGGAAGATTATATTTGTTTGTTTCTTTTTCGTTTGCACTGAAGTGAAAATATTTTTTGCAATATAGTGAATTTAGTCTGTGTTTTAGTAACTTTGGCACAATGCATGGATTGGTTTGTTTGGGTTTTTTTCTTCAGTACAGATTTCTTGCATGTTACTTCATTTAGCATCCTTAAAATTCACACTTACATATTCTTCTAAATAATTCAATGCAAAGATGCTGAGAATCTTTGACAGTCTTGCTTGACTGTTACCATTTTTTTCTATTTTGATTTTATCTACAGCATCTCCCATTCATTATGATCCTGACCAATTGTCTAACAGAGTCTTATGACTTCAAAGGATCACGAGTTTTGTTTTTTTTTTTGTCAAATAGGAACAAATACTCCAATCCCTAAATTCTCTGAGGCATTAATCTTTTAAAATTTGATGGCTCACAACATTAGCAGCAAGAAATCTTTATCTGGTAGTTTCCATTAACTTTTTATAAGACTAATCTGAAAATTATAGATGTAGAAACYTAGCTCCTAGCAGAAATAAAACATGTCTTCAAGAATAAGAACTGGAGGCATTTCAATGGAAGCTCATCACTAATGCAGCATTAAATAAAGAACCATGTAAAACAGTAAATTTAATGTTGTCTTTCTGTGCTCCTTAATGTTTTTTTCAATTATTCAGAAATTCAGATTTGTAGACTGGTGTCTGACAAAAATGTTGCAAAATTCGTTTTGCATGGCTATTCCCCAAATCCCTGTTATTTGGTGTTAGAGAACCATTCACATTTTCTGAAATTATGTGAAGGCAAACAGTTTCAAATTCTTATGACCGTAGCCAATAAACACATTTCATCACTATGGTTACAAAAAACAAATACCCGCTATTGCAGTGTGTTTCATAGGCACATAAGAATTGGTTGACATGGAAGCATTTGTTCTCTTGACACTAGGTCAAAACCTGAATTCTTCAAGGAGAGAGAGTGAAAGTAGAGCAATATGATTAGATGAGATCTTGGGTATAATGTTTTATTATTAATGTGGCTTAGTGTTTGATCAGTTTTGATGCATTCTTTCAAGAAAAAAAGTCTGTTCAGAGTCCTACTTTGAGTATGTGAACAGTGCTTTTATAATGACAGATGAACTGTTTCATGATATCTTTTCCAACTGTCTTAATCATTACATTTTTTATATACTTGGCCCCTCTAGGGGAAAAAAGCATGTAAGGTAGAGTAAAAAGTCCTGATGTGGAATCCATGTGGGGGACAATAGAATTAAATAATTATTGGGGATGGAAAAGGTTAGGAGTTTATCTGAGGGTTTGGAAAACATTGCAGTAGAAATGTCAATGTTGCAAAGCCAGGAATTTTAAGATTAATATTTAGGGTCCTTCTGCAATTTCAGTGGAGCTGCACATAAGTTACAATACAGATTTAAATTAAAGAGAAATGCTAGTTTTACTAAAAAAAAAAAAAAAAAAAAAAAAAAAAAAAAAAACCAAAAAAACCCAAACAAAAACAAAAACAAAAAAAACCAAACCAAAACAAAACAAAAAAACCAGTCCAAATAACGTTCTGTACACAAGTGCACAGTATTTGTTTAAATTCCATCTTTAAAAATGGTTCAGAGCTTTATTTGCTATTGGCCAAACCACTTTTAAGGAAAGCAGGCTTTGTTTCTCTATCGGCTTTCAGAATACTTGTTCCTTATAATAGTTGTGGATAGAGACTTTGCACACACACACCTAGGCAAGATTTCCCAGTTTCTAGTGCAGACTGAGCATGGTGACATTGTGAGAATAAAATCTATAATCTATCTATAAAATTTATTTCTGACCAATATGTAGAAAAATAATTAAAAATAAATTAAAATGCCTCTGTCTAAGAGAAAATAATGCTAAAAAGTATACATTTAAATGAARTGTCTGTTAGCTGAAAAAAATGTCATTGTTCAAGAAAGTATCTTCAGTGCCATACTTCAAGGGAAAATGCTTTAACATTTAGGTGACAGAACTCCCATAGCAGATTAGGAATCTAAAATTAGGAACAATGGCCCACTTGACTGTTTCTAAGTGAACATTATTAACTTTTGGAAATACTTTTGCTTTTGAAATTATGACCTCTGCTGCTGAGAATTTCGAACAACTAGATCTTCTATGAAGACATAGGAAAGTGATTAACCAGGCAAACATTCACAATGTGCAGTCAATAGTGGAGCATTCCATAGAGAACCAGTCCTCAAGTGTCTAATAAAAGCAATTTGTGAAAGCCCTTAGCTTAGGTCTCATAGAATCCTATGGAAGAAATCCAGAGTGTTTCAATAGTTATTGCACAATGACTGTAAATCACAGATTATTACATTACTACTCTAGAATATGCTTTTAATGTTGGTGACACTCAAACAGACATCAGATTTGAAAGAAATCAAGTGATTTATCTCAATTTATTATTTTAGGAATGCAAAATTTCCCTACTGCCATATCAAAAGACTTTAGTATCAAGGTTTGATTTTTCTGTATAATATAACAAAGGTAACTGTGAGAAATATTAGAAATATTACTGGAATATAGAAACATTAAGTTAATTTTTCAGTTGGAGGGGCATGGTATGTGTAAACAAGCATAAACTTTTCTTGAATCCCTTAAAGGAATTGCCTCTAAGTATGACAGTGGTATAAATCTCAATGCCACTTCTGTTTCAATTTTTCTTTAGTAAACCAAAAGAATTCCAATTAGTTCCAAACCTTGTGAATTAGTTTTAGTTAAGACTGGCCTTTTTTTTGATTGTGGGGAATTGCAATGTGCTTGTAAATTTATCAGTGAACATCAAATTTGAACAAATTGCTAGCTGTCATCTCTGTTAATCCTGTTTTGCTGTTGTGTCATGTGAAAGCCAGGACCAACCGAGAGAGAAGACAGACCATGTAGTTTTTTTTCAGTAATCTTGTACTGGTTCTTAGAAAAATGCATAAGTCCAGATCTGAATCAGAGACTAATGCAGAGCAGAGACACACCAGTGTTTCTTTGTGAGCCATATTGTACTCTTTTGAACTTCAGATATTGCATCTGCATTTTAGATGAACCCTCCTTCATGTTTGAAAAGTTGGAAACTGCCTTGAGTAAAATGAGTGGTAATGCCTGCAAAAAAAATGCAGGACTATGGTTGAAGAAGGCAGGTAATCACTTTCTCTAAATTTTTCCTTAGAAATGACAAGCCCAAGCCCATGACTATGCTATTAGGTTAAAGAATGCTCAGTTAAAGTTATTGAGTCTTGTGTGCAATACTGGCTCCCTCACCCCGTTGCTCACCAGCCATGGTTCCTGGTAACAAGGTAGTGGTATTAAAAAAAATAGGAGAAAACTAATGAAGAAGACGGAAGGAATAGAACACGTACACAAAGTTATAGAAAAACTGACAAATATAAGGCTTTTTCACCTGAAAAGCAGACAAATGCAGTCCGATGTAACAAAGGTTAGAAGTTGCTGGAGGCTAAAAGTGCTATTTAGAGAATGGTGTTTCCTCTGTTCTTATGTTCTCCTCTGGATATCTGACTTTGGTTATTATCTGGGGCCTAATATAAATACCTGCACCTAAAATGCAAAGTACTCCGATGTAATTTTTTTTAAGACAGAGCCAGAGTATAAAACAGAAGGCAAATTCTAACAAGAAAAACACTGAATTATTGGTGAGAGAACTACAAATATGTTTTTGTGTAAACAGATCTGTAGTAGGATTAATATGTCAAGCATTTTATAAGAAGTAGGAGATTACTGGGTCGGCAGACAGATTTCCTCTAATCTGTAATTTATCATAATTACAGACCCAGTTTTGTGAATTCCCCTGTGGCAGTGACTAGTCCATCTTTCAAGGCTTGAAAGCAGTAAATGGGAACAAAAGTCATACTGCTGCCCCACCTGAATTTTCTCTTTGGCTTTTAAGGGTGAATAGCRTAGTAGCCTTTCAAAAAGTGCATTTTTCTTGAGTGTCAAGGGAGCCTAGGAGTTCTCTGTCTTTCTGAAGCACAGGAACTCRTGGATTGCATTAGATGCTTCAACTAAATGCAGTTAAAAATGCGTATTTAGCCTAATTTTGTCATAAACCTATAAAGATAAAAGATAATGTTGATATGAAAGACACAGTAAAACACTAACCAGATACATACTATTCAAGCCCAGGTAAAGTAGTCAGAAGAACAAAGAGTATCAATTTGGCAATTCTTGATACTTAGCATAGATAGGCATATAATTTGGGGTTTAATGGAATAACATGGAATGAAAGTGTTGCTATTTCTGGTCTATAATTGCCTTGAAATCAGCCTATTTGCAAACAGATTAATTTTTCTTTACTTATGTAAAAGTTAACAGTCATAACAGTATTGCTTTTATGATTTTTGTTCTTTGCCACTTTAAAAAAATCACTCAAAATTGTTTTCTTCCCAAAATAATAATGTTTTGTGATTAAAACTGTGTGTTCTGAAGAGATAAGGGAAAGCGAACAGAAACTTTTTACTATTCATGAGGAGTCTCTGTTGATAAAGCAATATACTCCTTATCTAATGCTTTAAAAGATGAAATGAGGTGTTTAGGTTGCATTTCTGTTTTGGTTAAGTAAGGTCAAATAACCTTCACCTCTGTACTCTCACCTTCCAAATTTTGAGTAATTTTGATAAATTAGTTGTTGATAGGGATCAAGCTGACTGAAACCATAACTTGAAAACCTTCAGAATAAATGTAGATTAGCAGTGCCAGCACTGCTTACTACAAGTACAGGTGTAAAGATTGTCTCAAAACTTAACTGAATACTCCTCCACTCAGTAGAAAACAAAACTTAAGAATTGGAAGTGCATTTCTTGTCATTATTGCAAATTAAATGGAAAATCATTATTGTTATTGTTAAACACCTGTTCATAGCTCTGTTTGACAAATACTGTTGTACATGAGCATTGCATGAATTCCTTTGACTCATCAGAAAAGGATTAAGACTTTGAAATTTTTCCAAAACAGGATTTGTGTGCTGTAGTACTGTGGTTTGTACCATTTCTGTCCATTCATTATTTTATTATAAAAACAATGTTGTTTTGCAATTTTTCCTTAAGAAATATGAAGTCTTAAAGTGCTTTCTGAGAAGAATGCATTTAGACCTACAGTGTCAGTAAGAGTAGCATTTAATTATTTATATAACAAATACAGTTGAAAGTGCCATTCAAAAATGCTGTTAAACTCATGCCTACATTCAGCGATGTTCAGCTCTTACTTTGATTAGCATATTGAAAAAAGGATTTTAAGGATCCTGTGTATGAAAGACACACCAGACATGGTATAGAAAATTAAATCAGCTCACGATTTGTGCATCCATCAGAATTAATTCTCTTCTAAAATCCTGTAAGCAAGGAATATTTATTTGAACAATATAAAGCATAGTCATGCATCTAGTTTAGAATGTGTCTGGAATTGAATAACTGGAAAAAATCAGTCATCCTAGTGAGAAAGCCTGGCACATGAATTTAAGATTATTTTCATTCTTTTCATTACTCCAAATCAGTATTTTTCAAATATATAGCACTTGGTAATGTTAGATCTTCTTTTGCTTTTGGTTTTAAGGTATTTTAATACAATTAAATATGTATCTAGTACAACATACGTTCTATTTCATGCCTAAGAGAAGTCCTTTCAACAGATTGAAAGATAATACATCGAACATAGAAGAGGTATTGGGATATGTCACAAGTTACTTTCTGATATGTAGATTTTTAAATCAGGTGCAACTCRTAAGGAGGATCAATATCCTATTTGACACTTTTTCAGTGTCAGTTTTGTACATCTACATGTTGAAATCTCAGTCAAGAATTGAACTACACTAAACTTCTCAATGGCCCGTCAGCATACATCTCACACTTTTTATACTTCTTTTTAATATTAACATTTATCACATATTAAATAAAATGCCAGAAAAGAAACAAAAATTAAAACTTCTCACAGTATCTTTATTCACAACTGCAACTTGATGTTTCCAAACACATTTCCAAAGCCTGATGTTTTCCCCAGTTAAAAAGTTACAATCCAACCAGGTGTTAAATCTAATTTATGCTCAATTATAGCATCATTGGTTTCTATATATCTTGGCCAAATCTTGAGCTTTACTTGACATTTCTGCTTCATAATTGTTTCAAATAGAGTTACTGTTGCACTTTCTGAAATATTGGCTAAACCTGCTTTTTTGGCACTTAAATCTATATTGCTCCTGTCCAGCTCCTTAAGCATGCTGTACCATCACAATCAATGTGTATGACAGAATGTGAATCACTTCGTTTTCTTTGGAGATCTCATTCACCCTCCTAACATCATAAGGAAAAATAGCTTATATTCTCCTCTTCTGAAGCTCTCATCTCAGTATTATGTTTGAATATCTCCTCTCTTTTTTTGCATTCACATTTGAATGTTGCTTTCTTTTTAAAACAATTTTGTTATTCTGGTTAGTCTATTCCTGCTGACAAAAGTGCTGATTAGTGATCATGTACATTTTCACTGCAGTGTATTCCCTATTTCACCCATTGCCATGCTACTTGATCTCCAAGTAGCTTGGAGATCAACTTTTATTTCTTGTAGCTTATTGATTTTTTGAAATCTCTTTATGACAGTTCTTACTGAATACACACAGCTGGTTAAATAGCAATCTGCATTACTCATCTGAATGCTGAAATATTAACTCTCTCTTAATTTGTTTTGGTAAGGCAAAAGAGCACACCCTGTAATTTGATTCAGTTTGGTATCCAGGCCTTTGACAATGGATACATGATCAAACTTATGAAAATACAGCTGTGTTTGTTTTCTACATTATTTAACTTGACCATATAAAATTAACACTGTACTTTGTAACAGCTGAGACATTTCTAAGTGTGCTCTACCTACTGCAATATCCAGGCAACTGACAATTCAAAGAAACTGAGCCCCAGAATATTTAATTATGCTAATATAAATTTGTTTCAGAAAAGGTGATTGATTTTTATTTTTACAGTGATTATAGGGCAATATTAAAATTTCATCMTTACAAACAAAAAACCAACCGACTAAACAAACTCCCAAACCCACCAAACCCAAACTATTCAATTAACCTGAAGAAGAGATTAACTCTTAATTCCGTATCTCATCAAGRTTGGTTTGTCCAGAAATTGCAGGAGTAGCTATTTGGTCTCAAGGACATAGGTTTGGCAGTGAAGTTTTAACTACTCTTCTGGCCCTTGCTTAAACCGTGTTGTGGTCTTGGGAAATATTTTGAAATTTTTTTCTTCATCTGTACAGTGAATATAAACATAATCCTTGTTGTAAAATGTAGCATGGTGTACAGATGAAAAGTGCTGTGTAAAAGCTAGATAACTATTATTCAGATAATATATAGCCTACCATTTTTTGTTTTATATTCCACCACAAACTTTTCTGCATTCAAGCTAACAACAGCAACTGCTCTGCCTATCAATCACATTTAGCAAGACAGTAGAAATCTCAACCTTTCTGCTTGTTTTTGCCTAAGATGGGGATAAAAGGTCACTGTTAAAACAAGAGTACAGGCTGGAGAGCAGAGTTTGCTGGAAGCAAAGGAAATATGTTCCATGATCAGCAGTCTCCCAGAAATCCCAGGAGACCCTGACAGAGTGTAGGTCATGGAGCCCCAGTCAGATTTTACAATACAAAGTGGAAGTTGCTCTCTGCTGACCATAAATCACATTCTTCTTTGCTACAGGTTTGTCTGTGAGGGAAAGTTGAATGAAGAATGATTCCAACTCTTTTTTCACTAGGATATCAGAGCTTCCATAGCATTTAGTTGAGCATTCCTTTACTGTGTCTCAGGATATTACAGATAGGAAGAGTCTGGAACTAGAGGGTTGGTTTACAGCCAGATTCACCTACCTACTAAACATCATCTAAGAGTAAAATCCAAGCCTCTGTTAATAAAAGGAGTAAAACATCTTCCAACTCCCATTAATAATCTGAAAAATTGCTCTTAAAGGTGTGATGCAATTGCCTTCATGTAAGCATTTGGTGCCCCTAGATGTACGAGGGTTCCTTAGAGGCCTTCAGCTGCTACTCCATATGGCACAGGTATCCTAAAATCCATAAACCCAATCTAACAGTGCAGCAGTAGTACCTCAAATATACTAGGAAATAGAATTAATCCCATTTTTCTTCTTAATCAAAATCACTAGTCATATTAAAAGGAGAAAGGAAGTGCTGTCTTAGTTTCTAAGAGAGTGATACATTTGATTTAGTATCTTCTGTCACATTCAGTATATACAGCTGCAACCAAAGCTCCGAGAGGCATCTTTTGACCCTCAGCATGGTTTATATCAACTTGGCTTCACTGCATGATAGCATGTTCTGAGTAGTTCTATCTTTACATTTTGCTCAAAATGAAACTGTCATTTTCATTCAAAACTTTAATGGATGATGAAAGTTTAGTAACCTGAATATAGTAATTTAAACAGAAAGGCAATTATATGTTTATGCTAGTAGGGTGTCATACGAGTTTTAACATACAGAGGTGTACACTGAAAGAGTAGTAAGTTCCCTAACACTAGATACAGGTATTCAGTTGAATGTCAGCAAGTTGCTGTCATGTCTAGAAAYTGCAGAATAATTTCACGCCTGTCATGTCTTTATCCAGTGCTGGAGAAATATGTGTGCTCACATTACATTTGGGAACAATGAGTATGTGATTTTTTTTTTTGTGCATACTTTTAAAAAAACAGATRCAAATATTTTACAATTTAATTTTCAGTAGATTTTTTCTCAATTACTAAGTGTCCCAGTGTGACTTAAAATAGTTTAGCATTTCAGATACTCTTTAGACATTTGAAGTCAGAAGAAACAATGCTTAAAAGTTAGGAAGGTGTTAGATACTTTTAAATTCTATGAAGTAAGTTTTTAGATGAGCTTTTTATTAATAAAAGTCCATTTTTGGCAAAACTTTTCTACATGCATCTGTACAAAATCTGCATAATTAGAAGTGCACATGGGCAAAATCAGGAAAGTTACATTTTTTCCAGATATTAATAAAGAAATATCAGATGCTAAAAAATCCCTTTACAATGTCACAGCTGGTATTTTGTACTGAAGTAATAACTGAATGACTAAAACTTATCAGATATGCAAAAGAAGCTGACAATTAGCACAGGATTATTTATGTTGTGTTAACTATTATGTTTATTTTTGGTTTCTTATGGTTAATGATTTTAAAAAAAGTTATGTCATTCTGCAAGAAATGTATTGTGCAACAAAATTTTTAAAAGCTATGTCATACTTCAAGAAATTATATTAAAAGCTATGTCGTACTCCAAGAAATTATATTGTGCAACAAAATTAGTGCTACATAAACAAGTCAAGAGTTTAAACAAGTGAAGAGTGTGCATTTCTGAAGTTAGTTTTCAGCATACTGTATTTTCTGTAGGATGAACATACGTATGATTTTATGTGATGACGGATTATCAAAACAAAATCTCTTCTCTTGCCCTTATGTTTCTCAACATTTTTAGTAAATTCCAAGTTTGGACACCTATTATTCCAGTAGACTTTTTAAAAATTGTTAATGGAATAACTATTTGCTGAGAGGAAAACAAAATTATTTAAAGTTACCAAAAAAATCTGAATGTTGAAAGCCAGATAGAGCCCAACAAAAGTGGTTGAAATGAAATGTTATTAATGGAAAAAAAATAATTTATAAGTAATAAAAACCATTTTCAAAGTATTATTTTCCTCTAATTTTATGTAAACATTCCAAATCCAAACCAGATGTAACTGATGCCAAACCAATTTCTGTACATCCTTCCTTTCAGCAACTTGGATAGTGATGTGGTTTCTACTTAATGAAAATGAATATTGGTCCAAGAGCAGAAAAGCGATTTGATATGGCTTTAAATCTCTGAGCTGTTCCCTGTCTCTGACTGATTATACAAGAATTATCTGAAAGACCACTGACATAAAATCATATTAGTGAAAAGAAATCTGTTTTAAAAAATTAGATTATTGATAAAGAGAGCTAATTGGAAGGTCCATGCTCGAGTGGATTGGCGGTAGAACACAAGGAGGACCTAATATTAAAACACTTTATAATAAATAAATTGGGATCCTTTCAAAATTKTACATTCTTGACAAATTGAGACATTCACGCTGATCTTCTATGGGCAATAATTCTTTTGATTGTTTTATTTAATTCAGTGTGAATTCTCAACAGAATAACATAGGAGAAATGCAGAGTTTAATAGTAGAAATATTTCTTAAAATTTATTCTGTATAATCAAACCAACAGTGGAGACTGATTAGGAAAAAAATGAAATTTTTTTAGGCATCTCACATACTCCACTTCCATAATCAGTCAATTTTTCTATTAAACTCTTGTTATAGAGAAAACTGTATATTTAAAGCTTTTGTTCATGAAACTCTGATTTTATGTTTAAAAATAAATGCACATATATATAAAATAACCTGATAATTATGAATATCACACACTAAAATTTATTAGTTCAAGCAAACACAATGAAACAAGATAATTGATTAACATTTCAGATAAGCTTTTAAATCACTATAACTTTGCCAATTCTTTTGTTTGTTTTCTTGGTTTTGGGTTGGTTTTTTTGGTTGATGTTTGTTTGGGTTTTTTGTTTGATTTATTTTGATCAATTTGTTGGTAAACTGGGATTTAAAATGCTTCATTTTGAGTTGTAAAACACAAATTTGTATACAGAAGTAGTAAGTCTAAAAAATGTAGAATTTACTAAACAGAATACCTGAATGTATACTCACTATATGTATAGTGAATATTGAGTGTACAGTGTAACAGCCCATCGCAGGAAAGATGACGCAAACTCTAAGAGAAGTAGGTCCAGGTTCTTCTTTATTCATCTTTGATTCCAGCTCTACCTATTACCAGCAGCTAGCATGAGTTATATACACTTTTCTTATCTCCCGCATATAGAGTTACACCRATCACACAGGCCTCAGCCAGATCACATGGCCAGGCCACTTCCAATGTCCGTGCACCATGTTCCTTTCTGTAATTGGTGGATCAGTTTCACCTGACCAATGCTGTTCACCTCCGTGGCTGGCTGCGTCACCTAGTCCGTGCCTGCGCTGTTCAGTCCGTCCGAGCCCAGGCTGTGTCCAAGCCCAGCCCCCACACACACAGCTGTAAGATAGCGAGGGCCACCACAGGACAGTTTCCCACAAAGAGAACATTTAGAGTGCTTTTGAAATAAAAATATCAGAACTGAATATAAAGTAGATATTGAACTGGGACAAGATGCATGTATAAGAATATTTATAGTGCATGGAATTTTCCACATTGAGCATGTGAATGTTTTCCATCACATAAAATCAGGTAAATGGACTACAGTGTATATAATGGCAAGCAGTTATCCCTAGATACATAAGTATAAATTAACAAATACTGGTAATTCCAAAATTATTCTAGATTTTCAAGTTTACTTAATCTTGGCAAAATAAACACCAGTGTACTTCACATTTGAAACACATGTTACTACATCAAAAAATTCTGATTTGCAAGTATTATTTGTATTATCTTTATTGCATTAGACCATGTTGTATGTTGCTCAAAGAAGATAATCTCCCCCAACATTCATATGTCCACTAATTCGCCTGTCATGTGAAGCTGTTTTCATAGCCAATGACTGTTAATCATCACAGTCAACAGAATCTTAATTTCGTGTTAAGCTGGCAACTCTATTTGGTTAGGTGAATCACACTCCAAAAGTACCTGATTCTCTCACTGGAACGCAGACCAGATGTGGCTGACTAGAAYAGATGTTGACAGTGATGTACATGCAGTGAATCAGTGCAGGGAGTTTGAGTTTTGGGAGTGGATCAAAGGTTATGTGCAAACCCTTGACTCTGCAGAGATTCTGCAAAATGTTTATGATTCAGATGTTTGTGACATGTCCTGTCCAAGTCATCTGGGAAGTTTCAGTACCTCAGAACAAGGCCACAGGACTTACTGCATGCACACAAGCTAATGCCATTGCATGTACCAGGCTGAAGAAATCCAGGATGCTAAAGGCCCATGACATCAGCCAGTCACCTTGTCTGCACAAGCATACAAAATTTGTCTGGCTTTTTTGTGATATGCTGCCAATGCTATATCACCTGAAACTTTGAACATCCCAAGTAAATGTCCATGCTTCCATGCTCTTCTCCAGCAAAATCACCAAAAAGAATTTACAGAATCCCAGAATCACAGGATGGGTAAGACTGGAGGAGACGAGTAGGTTACCTGATCCAACCTCCCTGCTCAACCAAGTAGGTTCATCCTAGAGGACATTAAACAAAAGTGCATCCAGATAGTTCTTGAATTATTCTGGGGAAATCCAGAGCTATGTAAGTTCTCACATATCTCCTGAAAAACATACTAAATAAAGAGATCTCAATTTCACTCCAATTTCTAACAGCGACTTCTCACAAAGCAATATAGTTATAGTCGCATGCATATAACAAGAAGGGAGGGATTGGTGTTATGAAAAAGTAGTTAAGGTAATCATAAGTCCTCAGAACTGATTTTTCAAATTGTTTTTATGAACCACTGGAGCTGAAAGGCCTTGGAGACCTCTTTGCAATTTCTTGGCAGAAATAATATAGTTGGCTGAGCCTGATAAAACACAAGGTATCTCAACTAGGTATGAAATTGTTATTATTAGAAAATAACTGGCCATCTGGTTGGGCATTATGTGCAATAAGCTATGGACTACTGGTGTAAAATTCAGAATTAGAAATTCTTTCTAATTGAAAATAGGAGAGTCAAATATAGCTATATATYATCAATATGCCCAACTAGAGAGAGAAACTTTCAAGGTCTGAACTCTGCAATGAGTGAAAGGTAATAGAGGACAAATAAATTAACCTGTTTACTTGAAAGAGTAAATAAGTATGCAAGCAGGACAAAACACTCATTTAAACTCAGATACTGAGGTAGTACAGTAGCACTTCAGATATAATTTGAAGCACTTACTATAAAGTGATTGTGTGCATCATCCTAGAAGATATGCAAAGATCATGTGAGTAAGAAAGAGCACACTTTTCTGAAAAATAAGCATACAAGAAAGAAATTTCCTGTGTTTTTGCAAAGCTTGCTTTTACAACTTTGGTGGTCTGTACAGTAAGGCAGAATCATGGAGCCATATAAAGCATTCAGGTAATGCAGAAAAATAATTTCTCTTTTAAAATCCAACTCATCAAATCCACTAATCACATCTTTATGGTAATCACTTACAAATAATGTCTGATAAATTAGTTCTTGAGATTAATTCTGTGAGTTAAAAATGTGAATTATTTGTCTCATAATTTAATTTACTTTAAAACTACWCATTCCTTTTTAAAACTACACATATTTCTTTTTCTTCTACCTGCCTTCAGTGGATTTATATGCCTATGTAATGGAAATTAACAAGAAATTGCTGTTTGTGTTCAAAGACTGTTTGGACCTCAACAGAACCGTTATTATAATTTTGGCCTTATTTGAATAGGTGAGTGAAGAAAGAATAATTTTCAGGAAATGGAAAGTTAGAAATTATCTGACTAAAAGAAACTGCAGCCCTGGAAAAGCTATAAAACATATGGTTTTGCTTCAGGACATTTTTAAGTTTGGACACATTGGACAGATTGTTGACAATCTGAATACTTCATCAAGGCATTTTACATTGTTCTGGCAGGGGAGCCTCTCTGGCTGTGCCTCCTATGCTAGGCAGGAATACTTTGCACTGAATTCAGAAGTCCTTTCCACCCCTGACTGCTGTATCAGGTACCTGGCTGGATCACCCTACGTATTTTGAATACACATGCTCTAATTTTTGAGGGAATCTGGAATATGCATATGTCTTAGGGGAGTACAGGGGRAAAAGCATGCCCAGATCTTCTTTCAGAAGCTGAGAAACATTTTTYGTGTTCCAGAGTTCTCTTTTCTCTTGTGAAAAGCCAACTCTGCAAAACAAGAAGAGGATATGATTATAATCCTGATAAAGATAAAAGGTATTAGCTATTACTGTCATTATTTCATAGTCCTCGGAATCAGCTCTTAGGGATAAAAACCATCTGGGTCTCATATATGAAATCTGAAGTGAATAAATCTATTTTAGCAATTTGTTAAATGAAACTGGGGCAGTGACAACAAAAATACAAGGAATGTGCTATCTCCCTGCTGTATAATACCCAGCATGTCTAGAAGTAATTTGTCTTCTTTATCCCCTGGGAAATCAATACTACACGTAAAAGAAATTCATAGTGCCTAAAGAGCAATTTGTATGCCAGCATTCACCATGTATCTTGAGATATAGGTAAGTCCTGCCAGGCATCAGCTTTAAATAGCTTGTAGCAGAAAATATTTTTCAGCATRGCAAAAGGCAGAAGGAATGTCTTTTATAATTTAAAGGGGAGGACTGTATAAATTTTCCTTCTGAATATTGATTGCGATTGCTTTGGGCAAAGGATGCATTCAGTAGAATATTTAGYTTGTTGTATTTGAATTTACATGAGGGTGAAGCCACATGCTGCACAAAGGACTGAGAAAATGTGGATTCCTTAAGGAACCCAAAATTATCTGTCAATTTTCTATACTTTTCTGTTCTGCAATATACTCATCCTATGTTAAAGTCAAAAACTGAGAAGTCTACCAGTATCCAAATCATGCAGATCTATTTCCCATTCACAGAAATTTTTTCCCTTCATGTACATATTTCACGCAAACTCTGATCAGCAAACATGTTTATTGTTATCAGGATAATGTTTAAAAGCCCAAAGACTAAATGCTATGGACTAATGAATTAATTTTACGTTGTCCAGAAGTCTCCTGTACATAAATAACAAAAAACTTGGAGAGGAGGGGTGTGGTAATGGTTCTGTCAGATTTCCACTCATAATGGAAGTAACACATCCCTACATTTCTTTATTAATTCTGTTAAACAAGATAATATTGTACCTTATATATAGCACCATGTATGTGTAGGCAATCACACACATGCACGGACACATACATCAGTAATAAATGTGACAGAAAATATGCTGAAAATTTAACTAAAATCAAGGAATAAGGAATACAGAATGTATTAAAAATCAAGAACATAAGAAAGCCCCAGACTTTGAGGGGGTTTCTGTATTTTTAGTTTATGAATATACATGGTTTTTAGAAAACAGTTCTAGGAGAAATTTCTGTGTGCCATCTACTATCATAAAAGCATGGGAAAATGTTTTTAGTTATCAAAGTAAGGTCATTTTGGTCATTGATACAGGTAAAAATAGCTAGATTTGAACATTGCTATAAAAGCTGAGACATTTAAACCTCACAATATTGAGGTTTAGCAAGAGATGCAGGTTGAAGGGCATATCCAGGCTTGAATACTAGTAAAAGTAGTTCTTCATGTGGATTAAACAAAAAGGTATAATTTGATTTGTCATATGCAAAATGAAGAATTTATTTGATCATGATTTCAGGAACTGTTAGAATTTTATTTTGTTTTATACAACTGTGGTATAACAGAGATTAGTCACAAGTAGGAACTCTAAAACTCATCCAAAATCAAATCCAAACCCGAATACTGCTGGAAGTATCTTAAGTTGTGAGGCCTGCTGCACCACAATACAATGTTGTCTGTTCACTTATAATTTCATGTTAGTTTTTTAGATGCATTTTGCATTATTTCATTAGGGAAGTAATGTGCTTTAAATACTTTGTAGAGTGTTGTGGGTTAAGGTTTCTCYTCTTGTTTCCTTTCTTGGGGAATTTTTATTTCTCATTTGGTTGCTGATTGCCAGGTCATCCTTTTGATGCCTGGGCGATTGGGAAAGACAATAGAACAATACGCCCCACCCGAAGGGTCTCCCTGGGCACTTCTCCTGCATGGCAGTTTGTTTTTTTTCTTTTGGGCTCAGAGAGGGCGTGTGTGTGGGGGGCGGGCGGGGGGTAGCTTCACTTCCTGCCCTGCTTGGCTCCCGGGAGAACGGTGGACCTTCTGCCTGCGAGGGGGAGCTCGACTCCTGCTTTCTGCAAAGCCCAGTATCTCCARTCATTGGTTCCTGTTTTGCTGCACTGTGATCTTCTGCTGCTGTGCCTTGCCGGGACCCTTGAAATTCCAGCTGCGGTGGTTGAGTTCTGCTGCATCCCGTCTGCAGCCGCAGGATTCTGCTCATCTCTTCGCTCATCCTGGCATTCTGGGGTTTCTTACTCTCCAGAGGAACACTGAGATCAGCATTTTCCGTGGTGAATTTGCAGAGGAACTTTTTTCTCCTTCCACCTCTGCCAGTTTGTGTCCATCATTGGCCATGTAAGAGATCTGAACCTAGACGGAACCTTCGCCACAGCACTCCCTGCAGCCACTGGGGAATCATTGCACCTGCCCTCCGCAGCCAGGAACCAGCAGCACCCACTGCCAGCTGGGACCATAACTGCACCAAAGGGGAGGCTGTATCTCTGTGTGAGGCTGTCATTGGATTTGTGGCTGAGTTGGTTGTTGCTATCATGGTTGTTACTTGTTTCACCTTGTTATACATATTAGTAAAATCTGTTATTCCCTTTTACCCACATTCTTACCTGAAAGCTCCTGGTTTTCAGAGCTGTAATAATTTGGAAGGAATTGGGGGGTCATATCCAACACTCCCAGGGGGTTCCCTTCCTTCACTGGCAAGCATTTGTCTTTCAAACCCAGACAGATTTTGGCGCCCAATGTGCAGCTCAAGGACACAGGGAGGAAAAAGGGGTACAAAAGGAATAACAGTTTTTGGGTGCCCTATCTTTGTGTTCAGGGTGTAGGAACCTCACTAAGCGTCATCATGTGGTCTCATATACCTTGGTTTGGGTGGCACATACTCATGGCCGTATTTTTCCCATTTGCAGCTCCTTTCCTAAGTCCATGGGTCCGTGACTAAGGTATGGTGGCCATTATCCAGTTCACACAATGGGTGAATAAGGTGAGGAATTAATGGATTTTTRACTTCCTCTGGACAGCAGGCACATGGATACAGGGCTACCACTCACTAAGTGCATGCTTTTGGAGTTGGGTTAATAATGGTACAAACTGTGAGGAAATAACACCAGGGGAAGCTATCTCCAAACCCTTCACCCATTTATTTGGGGCTACTCCATCAGCGTCCATTTTTCCCCTAGATGCTAACTACATAATACTAAAATACATATTCTGTTTAGCATTGAAGGACAAGGTGAGACCGCCCTGGGCAACCACTCRAACATSTGCCCCAGAGACCAGGGATGTTGCCACAGAGACCAGGGATGCTTCCCCAGAGGCTAAAGATACTGCCCCAGAGACTAGCAATGTTGTCACAGAGCCTGACCCATCCCCCAAGCCAGATCCTCTCCCACTGCCTGACCCTGCCCAACAACCTACTTCAGAAACTAACTGCCCAGAGTGGGTGAGGGTACTGGTGAAAGAGATGCAGAAGAKGCACCAGGGGCTGAGGAAATATGTCTTCCCAGCTGGCAGCAAACCCTCTCCCTGCCCCAAAGAGGAAGGGTCTGGTGGCACAGCAGTGGAACCCATGGATGTTATACCGGTCCAGGTTCTGGCTGAACTGCAAGGCTAGCCACAACCAGCTGCAATAGTCACTGTGCAGAGGAGAAAGTATAAAAACAAATTGGTACGCTCGGCTAATGATGATTGGGAACCAAGGCCCTCACAACCAGCAGGAGAGCCAGAGCTGGTCACTCGAGTCCCTGTCACATGACAGCCTCCGCAATTTGTGAGATGACATGGCGCAATGGTGGGGCGAGGCTTGGTCAACCTGTTTACCTTGGGTTATGGGCTCAAGTGTGCAATTGGATAGTGGCAAGGTAAGGTATTTGGGACCCTTGACCAAAGATGCGGGTATTAATCAGGYGTTTGTGAGGGAGCCAAGGCCCCTTTCTCTGGGAGCAGCTCTTAATGAGTGTAAGAGAGAGGTTTGTCCATAGAGACAGGATGCAGGAATACTATTGCAGAATGCCCTGGAAGACCATTGAGGAAGGGATCCAACGGCTCAGAGAAGTAGGAGTAATGAAGGAATTCTTTGGAAGGGACGGGCAGCATCATAATGATCCTAACCAGGTCACGTGCACTGGGCAAATGCTGTGGAATCTGGCAAGTCGGGGCTATCCCAGTATGCCACCTTCATTGCCACGATTAATGCTGATGACAACCAAGAGACAGTGGGTTCTGTAGCCAACAGGCTCCAATATTATATGAGTATGATCAATGGCCTAATGCAGGCTCACATCTCTGCTGTGGTTAAAGACCTCCAAGAGAAGTTGGAAGAGATTCAGGAGGAGATGAGGAAGAACAGTGCGGCACCAGAGAAAGTCACAGACCCCAACACCAGAGCCCGACATACCCCAGCAAGGGAAAGAGGGTACATCCCACGAGCTGAGMTGTGGTTCTTCCTCTGTGACCACGGGGAAGACATGAGTAGGTGGGATAGGAAACCCACYTCAGCCCTGGCAGCCCGGGTGCGTCAGCTCAAGGGGGAAAATACTAGCCAAGGCAGCTCTTCCAAAGGGAAAGTAGCCTCAGCTTACCGTAGCCAACCCACTTGATGCAATGGAGGGAGAGGTGATATGCCCGATTCCCTTGGAAGAACCTGTGGATGTGCCCATGGAAGGGATGATACCCAGGGTTAGAGGGGCCCTGCCTCTAGCCAGGTGGAGCCATGGGAAAGCCAYRTCTTCTGGAYRGTGTGRATCTGATTGTCTGGCACATCAGAGCCACAAAAATATGAGGCACTGGTTGACAAGGGAGCACAGTGTACCTTGATACCATTGGGACACGTGGGAGCAGAACCCATCTCTAATGCGGGGGTGACAGGAGGATCACAGGAATTGACTGTGTTGGAA
>NW_026624352.1:66898-87988 GCF_030028575.1 Malurus melanocephalus
GAGCATCTTCAATATATTAAGGACATCATTGTGTGGGGGAACACGGCAATGGAAGTATTTGAGAAAGAGGAGAAGATGATCCAGATTCTCCTGGAAGCCAGCTTTGCCATAAAAAGGAACAAAGTGAGGGGACCTGCTCAAGAGATCCAGTTCTTAGGAGTAAAGTGGCAAGACGGACGGCGTCAGATCCTCACCGAGGTCATCAACAAGATCATGTTGATCTCTCCACCAACCAGCAAAAAGGAAATACAAGCTTTCCCTAGGTGCCATAGGCTTTTGGAAGATGCACATCCCCAAATACAGTGAGATCATGAGCCCTCTGTACCTGGTGACCTGCAAGAAGAACGATTTCCAGTGGAGCCCTGAACAGCAGCAAGCCTTTGCCCAGATCAAGCAGGAAATCACTCATGCAGTAGCCCTCAGCCCAGTCAGGACCAGAGAAGAAGAATGTACTCTACTCTGCAGCTGGGAGCAATGGTCTGTCCTGGAGCCTTTGGCAAAAGGTGTCTGGTGAGACACTAGGCCAGCCACTAGGATTCTAGAGCCAAAGCTACCAAGGGTCTGAGGCCAATTACACCCCAACAGAGAAGGAGATCTTGGCAGCCTATGAGGGAGGCCAAGCTGCTTCAGAGGTGATTGGCACCGAAGCCCAACTCCTCCTGGCACCCCGACTACCAGTGCTGGTGTGGATGTTTAAAGGAAAGGTTCCCTCCACCCACCACGCTACTGATGCTACCTGGAGCAAATGGATTGCTCTCATTACTCAGCGCGCCCGCATTGGAAACCCGAATCGCCCTGGGATCCTGAAAGTAATTACAAATTGGCTCGAAGCTGAAAACTTTGATCTCACTGATGAAGAGGAGCAAGAACAAGTGAYACGTGCTGAGGAAACTCCATTGTACAACCAACTGTCAGATGAAGAAAAACACTACGCTCTTTTCACTGATGGCTCCTGTCTCATTGTAGGGATGAATCGAAAGCGGAAAGCAGCCGTGTGGAGCCCCACACGACAGGTTGCACAAGCCACAGAAGGAGAAGGTGGATCAAGTCAATTTACTGAACTCAAAGCCATCCAGCTGGCCCTGGACATTGCTGAGACGGAAATGTGGCCAAAACTCTACCTTTACACCAATTCATGGATGGTAGCCAATGCTTTGTGGGGGTGACTGGAAAGGTGGAAAAAGGCCTATTGGCAGCATAGGGGAAAACCAATCTGGGCTGCTGAAGAGTGGAAAGACATTGCAGCCTGGGTGGAAAAGTTAACCGTGAAAATCCGCCATTTAGATGCTCATGTCCCCAAGAGCCGGGCTGATGACGAACACTGAAACAACGATCAGGTAGGTCCRGCTGCAAAGATAGAGGTTTCCCAGATYGACCTGGATTGGCAACACAAGGGTGAGTTGTTTCTAGCTCAATGGGCCCATGATGCCTCGGGGCACCAGGGCAGAGATGCCACGTATAAGTGGGTATGAGACAGAGGGGTGGATCTAACCATGGACAGTATTTCCCAAGTTATCCTTGACTGTGAGACATGCGATGCCATAAAGCAAGCCAAACGGGTGAAACCCCTGTGGTGTGGGGGAAAGTGGGACAAGTACAAGTACGGAGAGGCGTGGCAGGTTGATTACATCATACTACCCCAGAGACGCCATGGCAAGCACTATGTACTCGCAATGGTAGAAACCACCACTGGATGGTTGGAGAGCTACCACGTGTCTCACGCCACTGCCTGTAGCACCATCCTGGTCCTTGAAACACAGGTCCTTTGGAGGCATGGTACCCCAGAGAGAATTGAGTCTGACAACGAGACTCATTTCAAGAACGCCTTTGTAAACACCTGGGCTAGGGAATATGGCATTGAGTGGGTGTACCATGCACCTGCTGCTGGCAAAGTGGATTGATGTAATGGACTCCTGAAAACCACCTTGAAAACATTGGATGGGGGGACTTTCAAAAATTGGGAGAAGCACTTGGCAAAGTCCACATGGTTAGTTAACACCCGAGGCTCCACCAACCGAACGGGCTCTGCCCAATCTGAGCCCTTGCACACCACAGATGAGGATAAAGTTCCCATAGTGCATGTCAGAAGACTGTTGGGGAAAACCATTTGGATCAATTCAGCCTCAAATAAGGACAAACCCAYCCAAGAGGTTGTCTTTGCTCAGGGACCAGGTTGCACATGGTGGGTAATGCAGGAGGATTGGGAAGGCCACTGTATACCTTAGRGGAAATTTATTTTGAGTGAGAACCCCTTGTAATGTTGGAATGTCTGTATACAACTTTTTGTTGAATGCCACTGCTACTGTATGTATATATGTATATAGTTATATAATTAGGATGATGCATATACGCATAGTTACAGATATGTGCATACAAGTATTAATCAAATGGTATGGAAAAAAAATTTGGGGTGGATAATGTTGTGGGTTAAGGTTTCTCCTTTTGTTTCCATTCTTGGGGAATTTTTCTTTCCCATTTGGTTGCTGAGRTACACTAATTGCCAAATCATTCTTTTGATGCCTGGGCGATTGGGAAAGACAAAAGGACCTACTCCCCGCCTGAAGGGTCTCCCTGGGCACTTCTCCTGCCTGGCAGTTTGTTTTTTTTTCTTTCCTCTCTTTGGAGAGAGGGTATTTCTTGCAGGAGTTTTGGGCTCAGGGAGGACGTGTGTGTGGGGGGGGTGGGGGGAAGCTTCACTTCCTGCCCTGCTTGGCTCTGGGGAGAACGGTGGACCTTCTGCCTGCGAGGGAGAGCTCAACTACTGCTTTCTGCAAAGCCCAGCATGTCCAGTCATTGGTTCCTGTTTTACTGCACTGTGATCTTCTGCTGCTGTGCCTTGCCGGGACCCTTGAAATTCCAGCTGCGGTGGTTGAGTTCTGCTGCATCCCGTCTGCAGCCGCAGGATTCTGCTCATCTCTTCGCTCATCCTGGCATTCTGGGGTTTCTTACTCTCCAGAGGAACACTGASATYMRCRTTTTCCRYRGTGARTTTGCAGAGGAACTTTTTTCTCCTTCCACCTCTGCCAGTTTGTGTCCATCATTGGCCATGTAAGAGATCTGAACCTAGTCGGGACCTGCTCTACAGCTCCCCCTGCAGCCGCCGGGGAATTATTGCACCTGTCCTCCCTGGCCAGACTGGGACCATAACTGCACCAAAGGGGAGGCTGTATCTCTGTGTGAGGCTGTCATTGGATTTGTGGCTGGATTGGTTGTTGCTATCGTGGTTGTTATTTGTTTCACCTTGTTATACATATTAATAAAATACGTTATTCCCTTTTACCCATATTCTTGCCCGAAAGCCCGTGATTTTCAAAGCTATAATAATTCAGAGGGAAACAGTGTCATATTCACCACTCCCAGAGGGGTCCCTTCCTTCATTGGCAAGCACTTGTCTTTCAAACCGAGTCATAGAGCCTACACTGCTTTATAAATTGTAAGCACGTATTTTACTAGAAGACTAATTCTATTCTCTAAGTAGCATAGGCATAAACCTCAACTGCTTTAAGGTCTGAGTAACATAAATATTTTTAAACACTTTACAATACCCCGTAGCGTTATTGCTTAGTATGGCCCTAAAGGAGCTAACAAAACATTAAACAAAAACAGGGAAATAAAAAAGAATGCTTTTACAGATTGCAYTGTTTTCCTCTGCCATTCAGAATATAATATTTAATAGTATTTCCATACAACTGGAAAGATAACCAAGAAAAATAAATGCTGTAATTTGAACGTGTATAGCCCTTAATATAAGTGTTTCTTAGTACACCTTACAGAGTGGTTCAAATTTGTTTTTACCATTCTTTCTTACTATGAAAACCAATGGAATGCTGGAATAAATTTACTGGCATGCTGTTTGGTTCCCTTTAATTCATATCAATAAGCAACAGTTTTATATTTGCTATTAAGAGTAGTATCTTCTACTATCATACTATCTTCTAGATGGAGCCTAAAAATTGCGCTTTTTTGCCAACACACCTAATGTAACACATGGCTAATTTCTAAATAAAGGTCCCATTATAAGTATGTTGTGATAAATGCATTTTATTGCAATTACTATATTGAGAAAATATTTTGTGTTATGTATATCCCTAATATCTTCTTAGGAAAAGTATAAGACTGAAGTAAAAAAAAATGTGCTGGATTATGTAGTTTAAAAAACTCACCTTGTGCCTCTCTTCTCCTGATTTCTGTATCCTGTATGCCCAGCATTGCAGTGAGTTGGACTTCACAGCACCAAGTGAAGAGGTAGCGTGTTCGTGTGCACTTTTCAGGTGCAAATCAAAACCCTGTTATCTGCCTTCCCAAAATGTGAAGCTAGTACATATTCCAAACACATCTCTAGCTAAGACAAGCTTGTAATCTCTCTGTTACCTCTCCCTTCCCCTTTCTCTTCCCCCACTTTCTTTAGTTCTCAGTCTTAGAACAGACCAGGAATAGAAGTAAAGTCCACCCTCACCAAAATTCCTACATCGGAGTTTCAGAGTGATACTGAGTTACAGAATCCCCTCTGTGTCTGTATATTGTTTTAACTTACAGTAGCAATCAGAATTCAGAGAGGATTGAAGAAGTCTAGGGTCTGGTTGTTTTCCCCTGAGCAAGTAAATAATTTCATTTCTTCTCTTGGAAAACACAGAAAATATCTTGTGCTTTGTTATGGGAATTAAAATGAAATTATTGTAGGAGTGTAGAATAGTCTATACAGAAGACTCAGTAAGTGTACATCTGTGTGCTTGTGCATGAAATATAACATTTAGTGCTGTACATTGAGTCCCAAGTTTGACTTGGCATAAAAGACACTTCAAAGACTGATTGAAGTAGTCAGAATGACTTTATTCAGTTTAGTCAAGCTAAACATAGTTTAGAGGACCAAAACTTACTTTACTGGATGTAACAGTGTTTAAACACAAGCAATTTCACCAGAGTGAAAAGTCTCTGCCATTGTAGGGGAAAAGAGGTTTTTGGGGTGCAATGTCSCAGCACTATGCTACCCATATAACAGCACAACATATTTTGTAGAATGTATATATATAGGAATATTTACAGTTGTATATACAGATATCTATACCCTTCATTTCCTCAAGCAGCAAGAGAAGAGTTATGAATTATTTATGCTGCCTTTTTCCCCCCACTTGCTGTGCTGCCATCAATACAGAGAGAATCAACAAAATGCTTTAGGGTGTTTTTGGTGAAAAATGTTTTAAGGCTGCCAAGTTCATAGTCATTTGTGCCTTGAAGGCTAGATGAGAAAGATTGTCAAGGAAACACATAATAATGGGTTCCAAAAGAAATTGTTGCCTTTAGAAAATTAGGGAAATAGGAGCCAAATATCTACCAGGCTAATCTGTAATTGTTGTGGCTTTCACAATAGAACAAATGGATACCCCAGGTTTTGATGTAGAGAGTTTATTTGTGAGTGCTTTAATGRATTTTCAAGGAACATTAAGATGATGGGTGTCAAAGACAGTTTTCTACATCAAACAGAAAGGAGTAAAATMATTTTCTGAAATGTGTTCCAGCTAACTGCTTGGGTCATTTCTACACACATTAAAGACTTTTTTTAAGCAATACTGTTATGTGAAGAAAACTTTATTTTTTCAGTTCAAACTGGAATGTGATGTGATTTTATGGAAATTCAGTGAAGGCCATGTGAATTCAATAGGAAAGGATCATATCTTTTATGTACTTGTTGATGGACACTTTCCAGAAGTCCATTAGTTTCCCAGAGGTTACAGAATCACAGAATAGTTAGAGAAGGATTCTCCTATCGGGGCATCTGGTCCAACCTCCCTGCTTCAAATGTGGACTTACCAGGGCAGAGTGAAGGGGCAGATTACCTCCCTCTACCTGCTGGAATGTTCTTCCTAGAGCACCCCAGGATATCAGTGGCCTCTTGGCCACAAGGTCACGCTGCTGGTTCATGGGCAGCTTGGTGTCCAGCAGGACCCCAGGTCCTTCCACACAGAGCTGCTTCCCAGCAGCTGAGGCCCCAGCCTGTGCTGATGCCTGGGGTTGTTCCTCCCCAGGTGCAGGATCTTGCATTTATCCTTGATGGTTTGTCTCTGCCCATCTCCCCAGCCTGTCAAGGTCACTCTGAAGCACTGCACAGTACTCTGGGGTATCAGCCATTCCTCCCAGATTTGTGTTGTCAGGCACTGTTTATTTACATCAGACTTAATAATGGTATTATATTATACATCAAGACTGAAGTTTTTAACCAAACAAAGAATTTAACATTGATATAAAGGAAACGTGGAAATATGACTCTCTCTTCTTTACGCAAAAATTTCCTGCTTAGAAGCATGATCTTACTTGCTAAAGCAGTTCTAGAAGAGGATTTTTTGTTTGTTTAAGTACTAATTGTAAGAGCTGTTGATAGACAATTAAACTAAAATAACCTTTCTATTGAACTGAGTCAGAATGGAACCCATGTCTTCCTGGTGGCTAACTAGGAGACTAGGAGGGGAGCATGAAACCTCTAAGAACTCTTATAAGGAGCAGTGGTTGTTCAAGTAGCTAGCCCTTGATCCCAGAGGGAGAAATGTACTTGTATCCAGCGGGAGTATCACGCTATGCTTGGTGTCTTCCATATTTGGGTTGCTCTTGATGACACAGCTTTATTTCCTTGTTTTGTCCTGAGTAACCATGGTTTCTAAATTTTTCTTTCACTCAAAAGCTGGGGTTGAGGGTTTTATGAAGTTGATGTGCTTGTGTAGAGATGCACATATTCTCTCTTCTCACACTCTACCAGACAGAAAAAGTTGCTTTTCTTTTTTAATTAATCTAGCTTAAAAATGGATTAGTGTTGACATCTCTTCTTAACAATAAGGATAGAAACTCAGAATGAACAGCTGTTTGGTCAATCTTGGATGAAAGCCTTTCCCTAGGCAAACACARTAGATGCACAGGCACATGCAAGGGCACATTGCTGCCATTATTGATGCCCATCTGTCAGACTGGCAGGGTGCCCACTCAGAAGCTGAGTCTGAACCAGGTCTTAGTGATATAGGCTCTGCCTCCTCTATGGCAGTACTGCCACCTGGGTGCCAAATGACTTTTCCCAATAGCTTCTGGTTTTAGGTAAAAAGTACAATTTGTAAAAGGAGGAAAAAATTAAATATAATCAAATGGAAAACTTATTTTWCTTTCAAACAAATATGGTGTCATGAATGACATTATACATGTGTGCATAGTGCATAAACATATATACAGACGGCCATTTATATGTAAAATCACATCGTTGTCTGTTGTGAAAGGTGAATAGTTACTTTTTCCATGAAGAATGAGAATTTGTCATTTACTAGGCAAGTGATCTATAGATCTCACAGAATTTTAGGGGAAGGTAGAATTCAGAATAATTAGCAGTTTTACTTGGAAAGAGTTTACTTACAGAAAAGTGATTGCATTTAAGTACCTGTGGGGACCAATTCTTTCTATCCCTGGAAATTCTTTGAATACGTAAGAGGTATTGGATTTCAAATGCTTTTGAAATGCCCATTGTTACCTAATGTTGGACCCAACATCACCAAACACCTAGCAGTAATCTTTTCTAGGCTGAAAATAGAATTCCAAGTAATTTCGACTGCCATGCCTAATCTGCCTCAAAGCTGTTAAAATGATCCTAACTCTTGCATACAGTAATATAGCTGCAGTGTTTCATGTGCTGCCAAGATTCAGCTTATTTTTTACACAAAGTATTCCATTTAATTGTGTTTTCTTCAATACAACTATTTATTTTTCTATTTTATTACAGAGTGGTAAATGAGGTGCAAAGTTTTATGCCACATCTAATAATATTAGGTAAAAATATGGATCACTTTAATTACTTTTTTTGTTACCAACATGACTCTAAATGTGGAAAGATTCAGTGTTTGGAACACTGGGCTATTACCAATCTGCCCTGGAAATCTCACTAATGAGATTAATAAGAAATAATTTCAGAATATTCTAGCTTTCTTTTCTTATGTAATGAAATCTGAGTATTTTGCCTTTAAACACATACAGATTTACTGTTATTAAATTCATGTTTAGTTGTGAAGAAGACTACCATGCAACAATTATAGAGGTCAAATACAATTTTAACAGTTTTAAAGTAGAAATATTACAAAAAATGTCACCAGGTGGCAATGTTACACAACATCTTCCATTATTTTTGATATGTAAGCAAAAAGTGTGTTTTAGAAAGGTGTGCTAGCTTTAGCTTTCAGTTATGTAGGACTCTTGCACTAATAACAATTCACTCTGAAGACAAAGCTATGTAAGTATCAAATATTTACTGTCTTCTTGACTTCTGATTAGAATTCATCACTGAGGCAGACCTGGCTGTGGATAAGAACACAGTGTTTTCTGAACTGTGTGAATGGCAGACACACATCATGCCCTACAGGCTCTACAGGTTAATCAACAATTTTGACACTACCAACTGACTTTGTAACTGGACTGATGGGGCAACTACTACGAATTGAAAATCCTTAATGTGAAGAGTTTTACTCTACAAAGAGCTTTCCAGAGCCCAAAGAAATTATTCTGTCATTATCTGAGTTCTCTGGTCTGAGATAGAGTTACGTCAAAAAAAAAAAAAAAAAAAAAAAAAGGCTGTGTTGGAATACACGGATTGGCTTTTTGCCAAAAGCTAGTAGCAATAATGTCTCTGAATCATCAGTAAAAAAATAATAAAGGTTTAGCTAGTGTTTAAACAGGGAAAGAAGTTTTATGTGTGCAGCAGGGTGTATACAAGWAAGAAGACCCCCAGCTGGTGAAAAAGCTTACTGCCCATCCTGGCTCCGTGACCTAAGATTGCCCTCTCTTCTATGTGTGCTGTGGCATTAATGATGGTACAAAAAATAATCCTGTTTCTTTTTTTTTCATTGAATTAATGAAAATATTTATTTACAACTGTCATACGTATTTAATTTTGTGGAGTGGAAGAAACATTTCATGCGGTGTCATCCAAAATATTTAGACAACCAATGTTATTTTTAAAGTTTCTGCTGCTTTAGCTTTTACTGATGAAATAATGGAATTCAGGATTATCACACTAGATTAAAAAAATCCAAATCCAGCAGGGTTCGAGTATTTTAGGTTATTTTCCTGTCGTTTTTATATTAAGTTAGTTGAATTTCTAGGGTGAAATTACATCCTTTTTTTAATTATTATTATTCAAGTGATAGAACATGTGTCACGTGTAAGGTAATAAACATTAGCTTGTTGCCCCCTAAACTTCACATGCAAGCAGAAAAAATTTTATTATGGTCCTGATTAACTTAGATGGAATTTTATGTGAAATTAAACTGGCTTCTGAGATAACTGATTCAAATTCAACACCAAATCATATGGAAAGATGGATTATGAATGAGGAGAAATTTGCCTATTAATGTGAATACTGTAATTTACTGTCTTGCTGTAGCTGACTTCAAGTAATATAAATGGTGTAATCAAGGCACAAAACAGATGGAGGCAGTTTAGACCCAGGTCTACCCCGATGACCTAATACTTGGATTTATATACCTGTTTAGCAGGCATACAAAAAATTGCAAATTGCTTTCATTTGCCTCTAAAGGAACTGAATTTCTGAGAATTTGCAACAGAGGTGTTTTCAATTTATGTGTTTTGATGCAAGAATAAACTCTCATCTCTAGCCTGTGATAAACCTACTTGCAGATTGGGTTTAATAATCCAAAATTATATAACAGATTCGTTAAATTAATGAARAGAATATTTAACTTAGAGAATACCTGGAATTATACAGTCATACTCTCCCAGCCACATGTATTGCTTAAACCAGGATGACTGAAATGGGTCTGAACAGGACATTACCATAGTTACTTTTGGCCAAAGAAGAAGCAGGCTCTGGAAAAAGTCCAAACTCAAAGAATATTAGCTCTGCAAATAGATGTGGGAAACCAAACTTTTTGCATTTTCCAGACATGCTCACATAGACAGTTTATGAAATATCACTTTCTTTGATGCATGAAACTTTAGATGTCCTGAAATAGTGTGACAGGAAATCTTTATTTACCAAACTCTTGGCCTCTGTTTCATATGAATGCTTTAAATGGTTATTTATCAGTGAGGTGCACTGGAAGTAATATTTCAAAAGTTAAGAATCCTATTCTAAAAATATACTAAGAAAATACCCATTTTTTTTTTTTAATAACTTGTGAAATCCATGGTGATAGTTGTGATAAACAGCCATGATTACCTCTTTCACTTATTTAAAATGTTGTTTCATCTTATCTCTTTCCTAGAATGTCAGAATGATTCTAGGGTTTATGTAAGAGAAATAGAAGATCTCCAGATTTRTCTAATTTGATGGCAGAGCAAACTATCTCCTGAATTACCTTTCATTCCTCTTGAGCTGACCATTTAAAACAAAAGTGTGCTGCCACTAATTTTTTACCATCTACTACTAATTTTTTCTGTGACTTTCATTGTAGAACAGTGTTCTTCATTGTTTTCATGCTTCTACAATGTGCTTTTCTTGTAATAAATTGGAAGCTTCAGCTTATTCTGTTTGCAGTACAATAGTAAGGCCTATTGCCTTAGATAATTGCCATAATTTTCTTACCACAGGTTTCTTTTTTGTATTCCTGCATTCACATACATGCATAGCCCTCACAGTGTCATTCCTCTGGAATTAACTTTTCAATAAATCTGGCTTGCAGTCTGTTCTAGAGACAATCTCTATTTCTCTAGCACTTAAAATTAATTAAAATACTATGTCTACTGAAAAATCAGACTTTTGGAAAGTAGGATCAGGGCATTCTCAGTGCATGTAATTTATATTCGATCTACATATATGTGAATATTCCCTTCAATTAATTATATACTGAGAATGATCTGTTTGGAAAAAGACCTTTACCTTCGTCAAAAAATTATCTCAGAAAACTCATAGAAAAGGAATATAAATAAACTCTGTTATCAGTAACAAGAAAGTAGAGAAGTTCAATAGCTTTTCTATTATAAGTATCTAACTTTGGGATATATTTTTGGTCATATTAGAAACTGAAGCCAAGAATTGTACAGCAGGTTTTCAACAAATTTCACCATTATTTTAATAGAAATCAATTTAAACATAAGAAATAAATCTCAGTCAAATAAAGTTTTGTTTTCCAGAATGAGCGTTGAAGTAATTGAAGGTAAACAGCTCATGTAAGAATTTCAGAAAAAAAGTAAGAAAGTGCTATCCATATACATCAGATTCTAYAGTATCTATTGTGTTCTTTTATCTTCGATTCAAACTTGGTTTTACAGTATCAAGAAGTAAAATGGAAGGGAATACTTAAAGATGAAATATATAGCAATGATAAGCTTATTTAAAAGAAGAGAGAAATAACTATAAGGGAAAATACAATAGGAAATACTGTTAAACATAGTGGAAGACAGAAAGTATTCATTTTTTGGAACCTGCAGGGGGTGTAAGTACCCTAAGAATTATTCAGAATTCCAAAATAATAGTTATTTTTCTCTTTTCTACTAATGTTTTATAGAACTATATTGTATGTTTGGTAAGATTGTATTTCTACCCATATCTGGTGGAATTCTGTTTTTGTTTCTGGATAATTGAATGATGATTTTACTTTGGATAATTCAAAGAGTTCCATGACAGTGGAGGTTCTTGGACTGTATCACCTGCAAATGCTTAATAAATATTTTATTAATTTATTTATAGGTCATTTGTGTGGGAAAAAAAGTGGATGGGATACTAGAACATGAAAATGAATACCGTGAGAATAAAAAAAAACACCTGCACCACCTTTTTGATTTGTGCCTTTAAAAAGGATACATGTGCTTTAGCTAACATATGTAGCTATAGGAATTTAGTGAGGGTTTTTTAGAACAAAAATTACAAAAGCTAAATTATCTTTGCTCATCAAATATATTATCCAGAAAACAATATGTTTAAAGACAATTATATGCTTGTCGTTTGAAATTTCTTCCACATGTTGATGATCTTGTTGCATGATTTCTACAGCCAGCTGTGACACATCACATCAGGTGAGGATCTGGACTAATTTTGGGTACATCCTTTCAGCCCTATGTTTGCTTTCTGGTGAAATTATCACCTATACTCACAACAATCGGTTCAATTACAGGACTGKTTTTTTTTTTATAAAGTTTCCTAAATGCATGTACACATTTATTCCGCCAAAAATCATACTTTTTGTGGGCAGTGTGGGAGGATGCTGTGGGGAAAGTAGAGCATGGGCAATAAGGTCTGGTAGTTCCCACAGAAAGCCATTTCCCCATGAATTAGGTTTTCAAATGACAGCATATACATGCAACATTTGTCCAGAGCTTTCTAGCACTAAATACAAGGATTACTATGACTTATTTATATTGAATAGCCAAGGAATAACTGTTGCTTGTATAAAAAATCAGTTAGTGTCATAAACATCGCTTTACGTCTGAGAGTAGATTGCTACAATACTGCTGATGCTGTTCTGTTATGATTAGCACCATGTGTGAAAAAGGAATGGTTTGTTTCAAAGAACCACAGGATATAACCACGGTCAGTGATTCAAAAATTGAAATACATTTCTTGGTTACAAATAGAAATTATAAAAATGGCTATATTTGGTAACATTACTAACTTGAAAGAAGTAACATATTTTCTGAATGTTTGGTTTTCCAAAAATTTTCATGGATGCCCTGAAAAGGGCCGAAAAGTTATTGGTGCTGAATTTCATTACTAAGTCATTCAATTGCTGTCATACACAGAGMAACAACTGTCTGTCTCTGACCTTGGCACAAGGCAGGAATTAAAATATATATATAATAATATATTAAAAATATTCATTGAAGTTTGAAAGCTGGTAAAAGATTTCTACCTAAAATCCAACAATAGATATAGACTCCATGGAAGAACAATAGATATACTCCATGGAAGAAGTACACAGAAGTACATTCCCCAAGGCTGAGGCCCCAGATGTGAGTTACATCATTTGTGAGGGAAGATGTTTAATCTACAGAATACAGAATTTCAAAATTAATCTGAACAATGTTTTCAAAACTGGAAGCTACATCTCAAAAGTCTTTTGGTAGTTGGGAAATAAAATATTTAGAAATGCCACTAAGCATCTAGTACCAAATGTTAACAGGGACAAACTGAGTTATGGTGGCTATTTCTTAGGTTTCCTAGGTCCATATTACTTCACTGTGCAATTTTTCATGTAAATATGAGCCTTGGAAGCTAGAAAGTCTTCGGAGTCAGAAAAAAAGTGATTTAGCTTCCAGTGATGCAGGATTTAAATGAAGTTTGGCATCAGAATTCATGGGTTGGACACAAAACCATATTGAATTCTGATAGTCTTTAAGGATTCCTCTTCCTATTAGCTCACATTGCCTCTAGCTTCCTGTGACTCCCATACATGTCTTCAAGTCCTTCAACATATCTCCCTTCTTTGGTTTTTCCTTTCTGTGCCTCCAAGTTTGTGCAGTTAGCCACATGGAATTCCAGTAGCTCTACCTTCTTCTTACATCCTACCCAGTTAGTAAAGCAAAAATCACGCTCAACAGTACAAAGCTCCATGTATGCGGACTAGCAGGAGCTAGGTACCAAGCAGACTCCATGGTCTTTTTCAACCCAGCAGACCTGCTGAGGTTTGTACTCTTGACCAGTTGTTGCAGTTTACAAAATACATAGCAAAAGGAGACCACCTCCTCTGAAAAAAGTCATGGACATTGACCGGTTGGTGTAAAATATGCTGGAGAGATAATGCAACTGTATAACCTCTGTTTTCTTTGGAAACAAGGCAGGAATAGGACTGCCATCATCTAGTACTGTTGAATATGAACCTGAAAGTTCATAGCACAATAGTCTCAGCACTGGAAAGAGAGCAGAAAATCTTGCTAAGGTACTGACAGATTCCTAGATGAATGCCTGTATGGTAAGAAGTTTTATCCTGTAGCCTGTGAGTTTGATAAATTCTAGTCATCTGAGGAATAGATGTGATTCAGAAACACTGACTACATATACCCACTTTTTTGTCATCAAAATGTTCATCTGATCCTTGATCACCTTTCTTTCCATGTAATTTTCTTCCAACTTCTTCCATATTATAAATGCTTTGCAATAGCTGTTCTTTTCTCTCAGT
Organism: Malurus melanocephalus; assembly: GCF_030028575.1. NCBI lineage: Eukaryota > Metazoa > Chordata > Aves > Passeriformes > Maluridae > Malurus > Malurus melanocephalus. Next base: position 80,992 of record NW_026624352.1, read on the forward strand.
TTCTTTCCCATTACAATCTTTTTTCCTCTTTCTATTTCTGTTTAATAATCTAGGTTGGTTTTTTTTCCCTCAGTCCTTGTTATCAATCTTTCCATCCCAATCCTCCTCTAATTCCTTTTAACAGGCAGAACAGGCTATTTGTCTAGCTGGCCTGAAATCCTTGCTCTGCTCATGAAAATATATCTCTCTTTACTGATTTCTTCACATCTTTAAGCAACCACTTTACTCACAGATTTTTTTTTCCCAGACTACAAACAACTTAAAGATCTTTTGATAGGACATGAATTTTATTTATTTATTTTCTTTTAAACCTTAAAAAGTGTATGGGACTTTTGTTGCTGCTTGTAGAACTTGTCAAAGTAATCTGAAAAACTTATTAATGTAACAGCCTAATTTTTTCAATAAAGAAAGAAATGTAGCATGTGTCATGCTGAGAGCTCACACATTGAGGCAAACAGAAAACCTAGACATCCTCCCCCAGCGACTTAATTCCCACAGTCTGCTCTCTTTCTGACATAACAGTGTACCTCCCTTCCTGCTAAATAGCAGTGGTCCCATGCTACTGGAGATATTTACAATAAGGCGAAATTATTACAATAAAACTGACTTATTTATTGCCAAATGTGAAAGATATTGTAGAGGTCAGAAAATGCCATTAACATTGAACTTACACATCTGATGGCTTCAGTGCTCCCCAAATCAATTCAATTTTATAGTAATGAACTAAATTTCACATAGAAAATATTTATGAACTAATATAGTGCAAAGTCTCAGATACAAAATTGATGTAGCATAATAAAATAGATTTTATGTGCTGAGATAATGTACTTGGTGTCGTATAAAATTTAAAATCAGACGATCTTACAACTTTTATAAGACCAGTTGCCAGGACTACTTTTTTATACATTGCCATCCAAATAAAATGTTTACACATGAAACATAAGATTCATAAGCCTGATAACCTTAATAATTTAACATAATCCTAGGCTGCTGGACAGCCTAGAGAGGAACAATAYCCTGCTTATTACAGTCAGGCCATTTATTAAAGTACTAGTAAGGTTCAATAACTCCCTTTCAATAAAACAATTTAATAAAAGTCAAATATGTAAGTTTTTATCCTGGCCACAACTTCTTCCCCAGAGGTCTTGTACACGTAACAGCCATGCTCTAATAACAATGAATTTAGTAAGTATATGTGATTGTCAGGCAATCATGAGATTCCCAGAATTTAGGAAAAACAATCTTTTCTTACAAGGATCATACACACACAAGGAGGTGAATGGCTTGATTTGTCTCTCAGTACATCCTGAGAATAACTTGAGTAAAATGTAACTCAAATATGCATCTAATGGTTCTGTAATCTCTCTTCTCACACTGAAGTGTACAAAACCAACAGTTACAGATGTGTTCTCCACATGAAGAAATGTAATGAAACAACAATTATTTTGAAATCCAGTTATTGTGGGTGCTGAGGTGGTAAGATGTTTTGGTGACAGTTTCTTGTTGCCTAGGCAAGTGCTCCGAGCATTATCTTATTAGTTAAGGTTTCCTTCTGTGGTCCATTTAAACTATAAGGAATTTATACACTATAATGTAATTTTCACTGGAGAGAGATCAGGCATCCTCAGAAACTCCACCTTCTTATTGGTCCCAGACGGGCTTAAATGGGATAAAATTGTCTAGATGTTCGGTCAGTATGGTATTGTGGACTATACGCTTGGACACAGACTTTAGATGTCAAAATCCCTTTACACTTATAGCCCTTGAAGTATTGTTATATGTGATTGAAATCAACCACAACTAGCAATCAAACAGCCAAATAAATGGTGGTCCTAAAGAGAGCAGCCTGAACGACTAGGAAGCTTTCCTGCAGATCTCTGTGCCCAGAGCTTTATGAAGGGTTCTGTTGTTTGTGCCAAATGCTTTTAGTTGTTTGTTAGCAAATGAAAGCTGCCACTAAATGTTTCTTTAGCTCTTCAGTAGATCTTTAATGTTCAAATTATTTTGCATTGCCGTTCATTATATTTCACTGCATTCATCACATGGCAAATTAAAATTCATAAACAATCTGACTAATTTCTCTAAAACAGTTACAAATGCTACTTTTATTTACACTAGATATATTTGTTTGAGAAACACGATACCAATATACACAATGTTCATGAAATATTGAAAATCATGTTTTTAGACAGAAATCAAGTCAATGTTAAGTTTTCATTGTTAAGACTTGCACTGTCTTCCATAGTTTTGAAGTATTTCCTTTCCTTTCATTCCCTATTCTTTAAATGTGTTAATGCCCTTTACAATGCTATGGATATTTCTGAACTAACTTCAGGAATTTTCCCATCTCACTACTCTGCAACTCATAGCATAATCTAGAAGTATTTATGTTAGTTTAAGGTGACAAGCTGAGATCTCAATTGTACATTGTTGCCACATTAAGGTATAAGGATGCTGGGTGTTCTAACAGGGCTTAGTGCTTTGCAAAGCTGCACCTCAGATACCTCAGCCTGAGCCTGTGCACCCTGTTTGCTGTAAGGGCATTGCATGGGCTGGGCTGGAGCAGTTTGGCAGACAGCGGCCATCCCACTGCTCCAGGCAGTGAGCAAGGCAGCCAGGGGCAGCTGCAAGCAGCCCTGGGTATCGGGCACCTGGAATGTGGATCCAGCTTGGGAGGGCCCTGGTCAGGCAGGGCAACGCTGTGGGGAGTGGGAGACAGAAAGGGAAGCAGGTCTCAGTGGTACCCTCTGGGATCTGGTAGCCAGTAGGGAAAGACAGAGGTGGTTATATGCACCCAAAATTACTGGTAATGATCAGCATTTCTCACCTACTCTGCAATGAAAACAGCAGAAATCTGAAGCTCTGTGGTGATTTCTTATCTTTGCACTTTTTTGTGCTCTTTTATCATGTCTCTGCAGTTTAGTGAGTGATACTGGATTTATTGCTCCCAGTAAGAACTGGGTTTACTGATCCCCTTTCTTTTATTAGTATTATAAACAATTTTTTTCTTCTATTTGGAATTCCTGCTCATGGATGTCTTCCTAGAACTTGCCCAAAATGTTTTCAGTGAGTCTAAAGTGTGAATTTCCTGTTTTATTCATGCTTAACACTGTTTTATTGTTTATTATCCCTATAATACCTAAGAAACTGATTTGCCACCATTAATTCATCTCATTTCTTCGCTAGCTAGTTAAGAAGTTTTGACTTCAAGAGACTCCAAAGTTTTGCTAGCAAAGTATAGGTAATTTTTCATTACTGAGTATGTATGTACTCTAAAAGAGTGGATATCATAATGTGACTACAGGTGGTAGCAAAAATACAAAGTTATAAGTTAGATTAGATGGTATTTTGTATTTCAACTTAAACTTGTTGAGGTAATCTCTGATCATAGATTAAGATTTGTTGAATAAACAGTTATGAATCATTGGCTCTGGCACCAAGTTTAATAAGCTGGACTGGCACCAACAACCATGACCTACACTGCTTTTCAAAATAAATTTTAGTCTTCCAGTAGATCCTTGCTAGTGTTTCTCTAAGTTTCCTCCAATGTCAGGATGAATTAGTCAATATGTGATACTCTGAATCCCATGTAAGCCTCAAAACTGGGTCAAAAGTAAGCTGGCTCAGGCACAGATCTATGTTGAGCTGCAATAGCTGCATTTCTAGTCGCACTCCAGCTAATCAGCTGAGAGATAGCACAGGTATCTCACAGAGAATGCAAACTGACTGTCAAATGAGTTAGCTTGCATCAGTGAAGTCATAACTGCTGTAACCATATACTAAAATCTCAGTTAAGTTTCCATTTTCAGAGCTGTTAAAGAGTTCGAAATAATTCTGTTGTCCCACTGTTCAACTGTTGTTGGAATATAAGCATTATGCAGTCGGTTACTTCAGTGCAATGTGCTTAACATTTCCATGCTGAATTTAGGTAACATGATCCAGGGGTTGGGGGAGGTGGACACATGCACACACACACACAGATACAGCTCCCTGTTCCTTGATAATTCAAGTACTGCAATTGAGGCTGGCTTTATGCACTTTTTCTGGATTTCTTCCCACCATAAATACTGCTTGCCTGTTRACATTGAATACATCTAATTTGGTGTCATTTTTAATAAAATATTCACACTTAGCTGTTCAAGCATGTGATTCTTGCAGAACTCTTAACGGGTTGTTTACTATCTTTAATACTTTTCCACCTGCCTCAGTACTAAAGAGAAAATGCAAATTTACCTACTGGAGTTGCTATAACACCAGTTCAAACTTTTATACCATGGTTTTATTACATTCTCTGTAATTTCTCAAGCAACAAAAGCCAGAATTCTGACTGCTAAACTGTTGGACAGATTATTTTGAGTTGCTGATATATTTAAAACTTTATCTTATATCCTAAAGTATATAATCCAGTTTTAAAATAAAGTAACTTCATTTTAAAGATTGGTTATTTATAAACCATCAAAGGGCTGTTTCTCAGGAAATATTCTTTTTATATGACATCTTAGTATGCCAAATTCAAATACTGAATACATGGTTTGTTTTCTTGTAACTTAATGATTCAGGAATGAAGGTTTTTATATTCAGTACATTGTATATATTCTTATATGTTTTAAGTGAAAGAATAATAGAATTATTTAGGTTGAAAGACACCCATTAACCATTAAGCCAGCATTGCCAAGTCCAGCACTAAACCATGTTCCAAAGCACCATGTCTCCCTACCTTTTAAATATGCCTTCAGAAAGGGCAAGAAGTAGGAATTAGATAACTATAGTCTGATAACCTTCTATGATGACACAAATTTTTATTTGGTAGGTGAGGGTAGGGCAGTGGATATTGTCTGCCTTGACCTCTTTAAGGCTTTTGTCACTGTGTTTCAGAAAATCATAGAAGCATAGAATTGTTTGGAATGATTTGGAATAATCTTCATGGTCCCTTCCAACCCCCATATCATGGGCAGGGACATCTTCCACTAGACCAAGTTGATCAGATGCTCAAAGTTGGTGAAGCATGGACTGGATGAGCAGAGGGTGAAGACTGAAAATTGGCTTAAGGGCTTAGCTCAGAGGGTTGTRATCAGTAGTAGGAAGTCCAGTGGAAACCACTAACTGGCAGCGTTTCACTGGGGTCAATACAGTGTCCTATGCTGTTCAACTCCTTCATTGTATTAGAGATGCATGAATTTTGCAGCGGGTGTGGCCAGCATGTAGCTGATAACTCTGGGGCTCCTTAACCACACCTAAGCTAATCTTAACAAACAGGCAYGCAGGAGTCCCTGCCTTTYTTCTTTAAGGCCTCTTACCAAGCCCCCCTTCCTCCCTTACGCAATACTCTCAGAAGCTTACCATATGCAACCCTTATCAAGATGTGTTTTTTAAAGGGACCTATCAAAAAGTCTCTACTTAGAATATTCATGAAGTACACCAGAATGATTATAAAAGGCATGTTCAATTTCAATAAAGTGGGTTCAGCGGATCTATCCTCGTGGTGTGTCTCCTGTTTCCCCCGGCGACCCCCCGACAAAATGGTGACCCCGACGTGATGCAAAGGAGAACAAGGTGAACACGCCATAAGCGGACACTGGCATCCACGTGGTCGGGCTGGAGCAAACGATCTAAGGATCGCGGCTGGGCGTCGTAAGTAATAAAAACGGGTTTAAACAGCGGAAAACGGCTAAAAATATTAGTAAAAAAGAGTAGGCACCGGTTTTGGACGAGCCTAATTAGGGTCCACCGGGCTGAAGCCGTCGATACCGTGGAAGGTTAATAAGGGAGCGCGCTCTAAGGGAATTAAGAAATGGAAAAGCAAGCAGCATTTGAATTATTTACGGATTTTTTGAAGAAATGGCAAATTAAAAATATTTATCTCCGCATGGACTTACCTGAACTYTTAAATTATGCCTGTAACCAAGGTTGTTTTCAAAACCCTCATTCAGTACACGAATTACATGAATGGGAAAAATTGGGAAACAAAATTCGAGACGCCCTATTACAAGATGAAAAAGCAGCAAAGAAAATGGGCAAATTCTGGCAAGCACACAGCTCRGTGTGGTGCTTACYAAYGACCACCATTTAGCCTAATGGCCATTGCTYGTACTTTCCCAATCCCCATTACTTGGAAAACAAATGTGCCAGTATGGGTTAAGCAATGGCCTTTAAAATGGGAAARTTTGCAGCTTGCTCMYGAGCTCGTCCRACAGCAGCTACATCAAGGACATTTGACTTTCTCCACTAGCCCGTGGAACACCCCAATTTTTGTAATCCGCAAAAAGTCCGGGAAGTACCGTCTTTTACAAGATTTACGTGCRGTTAACGAACAGATGGAGCCGATGGGACCAGTGCAGTCCGGTTTGCCCAGTCCTTCGATGYTACCTTATAACTGGCCTTTGTTGATTGTGGATTTAAAAGACTGCTTCTTCACTATTGCACTGCATAATGAGGATACAAGACGCTTTGCATTCACACTGCCGGCGCTAAATCGGGAAGGGCCAGACCAGCGCTTTGAATGGACTGTGTTGCCGCAGGGTATGCGGAATAGCCCCACCTTATGYCAGCTCTTTGTGGACAATGCCYTGCAGCCTCTAAGAAGGCAGTGGCCGCATACAGTAATATATCATTACATGGACGATGTGCTTTTTGCTCAGYCCAAGGAATTTACAGACCAGCAAGTGGAGCTTATTCGGGGTACGCTGGCACAGAACAATTTGATTATTGCTCCCGAGAAAATTCAGCGAAGTGCTCCATGGAAATACCTAGGCTGGACTCTGTCCCATCAAATTATAACTCCACAGAAATTGGCTCTTAAAACACCTATTGAGACGCTCAATGATGCCCAAAAGCTCCTCGGGGATTTACAGTGGCTGAAACCCATAGTCGGTATCCCGAATGAATTGTTAGAGGAACTGCGTCCTCTTTTGAGAGGCACAGATCCTWGTAAGCCTGTTACATTAACGCCTCGTCACCACAAGGTTTTACAACAGATAACAGACTGTATTACTCAGGG
>NW_026624353.1:0-15500 GCF_030028575.1 Malurus melanocephalus
GAAACCTAACAGGAGTTACTCCTTCTCCATTTCCTTAGTGCGGGAGCCACAAAGGTTCTTCGTGCATTTGGTAGCAAAAAGGCAGGGAGAAGTGGAAGTGGCCCTATTCATGTAAATAATAAATATAATAAATATTATAAATATAATAAATATAATAAATATAAAGTTCCAGATGGTGACTGTATGGGAAGCCCTCTTCTGGAGCAGAGCACACTGCTGAATTATTGTGGATCTCAGGTAGAAGCTTTTGCTGTCACCCTTTGTGGAGCGTATCTGGCTGGCACCATGGCAGGAAATACAAAAAAACATAGTCTGACGCTGACAAAAAGTTAACACAAGCAAATTGGTATGAACAGAACAAAATATAGGCTAGGAATAGGAAGACAATGTCTGAGAAGCAGAGGAGTGATGTTCTGGAACAGGCTTTCAGCRATGATGTTTACATCAGCAAGGTAAACTAAAATCAGTGCACTGGAGGATCAAAATGTTGGTGCTAAAGGTGCAGTCACCACAATATCCACATTTCAGGGACTTTTCCCAGTCTGCTTTTGTGCTGCATACCTACTACTAATCAGAAGAAACTAAACATGGTAGCAGGGAAAATTGGGACATTGACTTCAAAAACAGAGTCCTGATCTGGACTTGAACAGCAGCAGAYACAGAGCCAGCAGGAGCAGTGAGATCAACAACAGACAGAAATTCCAGAGTTCACAGAGCAGACAGAGGGCAGGAAACAGCACACACTGCRGGGTTCTGGTACCAACCACCAAACCTGCAGTGCTCTCACGCTGAAAGGCAGGACCAGCATTTCTGGTAAGGTGAGAGATGGGTGACCCCTACTATGAATGCATTCTTCTCTATTAATAGTGAAATCACTTGAAAGTGTCTCASCAAATGGCAACTGCATACTTGTAATCAGATGTTTTTATTGACACTTACCAGTCTGGGCTGAGCCATTTGCCATGCCCCATTCCATCCCAGCTCCCCCACTCCTGGATACAGATTTTGTGCACCAACCTCTCCTTTTATCCCTGAATTTGTCTGTGTGATGGAGCCCAAAGCATGARTGAGTAACCAACTTTGAACTCCCACCTTCTGCTGAGCCTGAACTCTGTTTTCCCTTTCAGCAAATCGCAGTCTCTCACAAACAGCTTCAGCATATCTGAGTCATCTCAGAGGGGAAACGCCACTGAGGACGAAGCAAAAGCTGAGACCATCCGCAACCTGCGAAAATCATTTGCTAGCCTGTTTTCTGATTAACAATCCTGCAGCTGCATCTGTGCTTCTGTCAGCCCTCAGTCTGCAGAATGTCACACCTGATGTCATCCTGGAATACACTCAGTGGAACTCAGCAATTTACAGCTAACACCTGGGTAAAGGGAATTCTGAAAATTGTTTTAATACAAAAAAAAAATACTTGAATAATGGTCTGAAAAGTGGCTGTATAAAAGTGTCACTATTTCATTGGGTTTTGTGCATTATCAGAATCACATCTGTTCAAATGACTGAGTTGAAAAGCAAGTTTTACTCTTGCTAACCCCTGTGAAGACAACAGAGTTATGACAATGCAAACTGGGTTTTATTTTGATTTGTACAGTCAATACAATTGCTAACTTCCGATTACTGAATTCTTGTTAAGGTCAAGCTGAAAAAAATGAGGTTTCTTTCAGAAACACACATGCAAAGGCACAGTCCAGAATAAATACCCATTGACCCATAAAGTGAGCACACTTGCACATGGAAATCCAGTGAACTGTGGAATTTCATGATACCAGCTCCATAAAAAGTCACTTTTCAGAGCAAAATCATGGTCAAGACAGATACAGTACCAAGGATCAGTGAGCACCAAAGATCACACGAGCAGGTCATGCACATGGACTGCTGGTTTGTTACAGGGCACTCTGCTTATAGCAGATAAAACATCTCAGTTTCATCCCTTGCATTCATGTCCCCTGTGTGCGATTGCCAAGTTCTGAGAAAAAAATGTCATGTTCTAACCCTGTAGCCTTAGCTCAAAAATAACCTAAGAAATGGATCTTCCACAGAAAAAAAAAACAACTTCTTTCCCTGCCCCTGAAAACACCAGGGGTTCACATTCCCAGCTCACACAAATTCCAGACAAAAGCCAGCTAAACTCCAAGCACCTTGGTGACTTGGTCACATCTGGCTGTGCCTGTCCCTCAGGAACAYGCTTCATTAATAGCAGAGCTGATGAAGTGCACATATTTGTGTGCTGAGTGTTCCATAACACTGAATGGGTGAGAGAGGGAGTGAAATCCTGTCCCTGCCTTCAATTCCCACTGCCTTTGCTGGGGTGAATGCAAGATGAATGCAAAGTGACAAACCTGCACCAGAACTGGAGAATTACACTGCACAAATCAGGTGGCCTGAGCCATCCAGAGACACCAACCATGGGAGGGCAGGGATGGCATTGTCCCTGGYAGGTAATGATCAGTATTAATTCTCCCTGACCACTCCCAAGGATTATTTTCCCAGAGAAGACAGAGATGGATCTTTGCTGTGTGCTTTTCCTCTAACCCTGCAGCACTGAACAAAGTTGTGTCTGTCCCAGAACACACATATATGTGTCCCAGCACATCCACTGGAACTGGTACTGACCAAACCCCTACAAGCTGTGTTCATGAGCTAAAAGCTCACCTGGGTAAACCCACACATTTATAGGTACTGACAGGAGCAGAGAGCCTGCTCACCCCGRGGTCAGTTTGGAACAGTTCAATGCAGTTCAGTCCTCACCCCACTCCTCAACACACAGCACTGGCTCTGTGCTTCCCTTGGCACTGCTGCACTGACACTCACAATGCCCAGGACAGTCAAACACGGTCTGAGCCAATGGCACAGATTGCTGTCACCTACACAAGGAATCCCCAAAGCAGCAAAAACAACAGCTGCATTTGCCATCTTRGATCTTGTGATTCACTGGTGGAATAAAGCCAAACAAGGAAATCCTCCCTGCACAGCACCTGTAAGAACATCTCAGCCCAATGCAGTCATCTGGACCCTGTGTGACCAACCCCTGCAGGCCTTTAACGTACAATGGCAATAACAGCATTGCTTTCCAGGCTGGAAATCCCTCAAGAGACTCATCTCAATCAATGATTTATACCTCAAGTTCAGTATTACAGAACCACCTCACTCTGCTGATTTGCCTTCTGATTAGGTTTTTTTCTCCTCGGTTCTGTTGTCCTTCAGGGTTTGGTAAGTAGTTCACAATGTAGCATCATAAATATATGTCATCATCTGAGAAAAAAAMCCCAATCTCTGCTGTTTTACAGTCTCCAGGAGCAATAAAAGAGTGAGAAATGGCCTTGAGCAAGCACTGTCCCACTGGCAAGAATAGCAGATTAACAAGTTTCACTATATGGGGAAGAGGCAATTCAGCCCTGGCAGGAGAGGATTTCCTTCTCTAACACTTCCCTCACCAGGGTTTATACCTTTCCCTACTAAATGGTCACYAGAGATGCAGAGACAGAAATGAAAGTTTACTGCAAGAATCCTCAATGGCTTTATCCCCTGAAACTCTACGTTTCCCTTACCAACACAATATATACAAAAAAGGAACCATAAATCTCCAAGTTTGCTGCTGAAAGAACAACAGCTGGATCATTTGTGAGGCTGCAGGGCTGTCCTGACACACCACAGGAACGGGATAGCAGTCACCTTTGAAACTCAGCAGTGACTCAAATCTCTCCTTTTGCCTACAGCTCTCACTTTTCAAGGGACAAGCAAACAGAACTGCATCTCCCCTCCTCCTAGCTTTAATTTGCAACTTCGAGTACAAACGGGCACTCTCAGCTTAATTTAGTCCATATTCCAGAAAAAGAGCCTTTATTCTATTCACAGAAATGATTTAAAACACTGAGTTGGTTTCCAGAGTTACAATGATGAAAATCTATGTCCCCTAACTGTCCCAACAGTACCCCTTCAAGTGTACAGCTCTGATGCTCACATATTGGATGTTGGGGCTAGCAGGAGATTCACAAATGCACCACCCCATCTTCCAATTATCACCCTTGATGCTGGCTTTCTACTCCAAAATCCCTACACTCTAAAAAAACAGGGACTACAAGGGCTGTTCTATGAAAGGGAAACTAAGGTATACCCCAGAGGCGTTTAGGTACCTAAATGTAACACCAGGGGCAGTAAGAGAACAGAAAAAACTGGTRAAGAGAAGCTGCATTTGAATCACAGGGCACACAGCACACCTTGGGATCTTTGTCACAGATGTGAAAAACCGAGCAGCTGCTCAGGGCTTCCCTTTTGTCCTATTTGTTTAAATTTTCTTCACATGGAAGACAGGAAACATGAGTAGGTTTGGGTGTTTGGATCCAGCCCAAGAAGGGGCACACAGCTACGACACCCAACCMCATCCACCACCTGGAAAATTAGTTTACAATTCCTTGTTTAGCTACAAACTGAGGATCATCGTGACTTTCTTGTCATAGYTGGGTGTGGTAATTCAAGAGGAATGAAACATACATTCCCAGGAAAGGTAAGATCCAGAAGAACAGCACTCCTCCTTGTAAGTGCAGTGGTWTTTTACTTCTTCCACTAATCACAAGAAGGTACGTAAGCCCTTACACCTTGAGTATGGCTCAGTTGCTTTATCTGGTTGGCATAAAGTTTCATAACATAAAACAATACATAGAAAAGCCAAGGATAATAAGGATAATAAGGATAATAGTTTCTTATTTCCAAGTGACTGGTAGTAGCAACCTTTACAGTGCTGGATACTAATGAATAGTAGAGGTAAGAAATGCTCATCTTCAGCCATTTTATCGTCTGTCATTTCTCCTTTATAGTTTGCAACAGCAATGACACACACACTTGATTTAGGAGCTGGCAAATAAACAAAGCAGGCAGGTGGTTTTCAAGTATTTCCTCTCTTTGGTCTTCTAATGTTATACTCTTGGTCCTGAGACACTCACTTTGTATTTCATATCCTAACTCCTCTTCAAGGAACTTTGAAGTTCTGGCTAAGTCAGGCTCCTTGATCTTTGTACCTTTACCACAATGTGAGAACAAAAAAAGGGAAGGAATATCTTTAGGCCACTTAGTGGTGCATTTATAAAAGGGCTGARTTCATCACTTCAAAAACAAACATTCAAATGACAAAATCCAGGACAAAGCAAACCTCTGGCATCAGCCTGGCACAGGTATGGCCTCATGGGTGTTCATGGCAAAGAGGGCCCAATTCAGAGCAGCACGTTTGCTAGCACCAAAAAATTAACTTATCTCACATGCATTGTGTGATCATGTTCCCAGAAATAGCTGGGGAAAAAAAGGAGAATGGTAACTTATGAATTATTATATCAGTTAAAGCTGTATAATCTTATCTGAATGTTGTTTATGCATTGCTGAAGCATTCATCACAAGGACAAAACGGTGCAAGACCAATGCAGTGTAGATTTCCCTTTTCCTTTTTACAGTCAGTGGAATATAAAAAAATCACTCTAAGAGGTCTGACTATGCATTTCACTTATAAAAATCCTTTTGGAACAAGGCAATTCAGCTGCTGAAGGCAAATGTTAAAATTAAGGCTAATCTTGGTATTGAAGGAAAACTATTGCTGTGAAGTAGAAAAGGGAAGAAAGAAGCAAAACGACTTTTGACAGCAAAATAAAGTATTATATTTTACTTCCACTGGAGTTAATGGCAAAACTTCCTGATCTTACTGAAGTCAGCTGATTTCATACAAAACAAGATGAACCACTGAAATACCACCTGAAAAAGCACATAAGTATTAAAAAGACTGATTAAATAACTCATATTTAAAATTAAATGTCATTCCATTTCMACAGTTGGAATTTCAAAAAAACTTTTAAAAAATAATATCAGTTGTCACAACAGCCATCAGTACCATTTATAGAAACACTGAGATCAATCATCTTAAAAAATACGTAAGAAATTAGAAGTTGTAACAAAGTTTAGTCATTCAGTCTTCCTTTAAGTGAGCTCCAGCATCAGCCTGCAGGTCTCATCAGGAGACTTTAACAGTGCTCTCGTTAGCTGCTCATCAGTTCATAAGACAATACTTGAAAGGTGCTCATAACATTTCCTTTTGGCAAGATATAATCCAATACTTAAATAAAGGAGTTAAATGGAATTTACTGAAGTCARAATTCTTTCTGCTTCTCATGTTGTGATCCCATTTCCACTGCAACCAGGTCAGTCTATTTMATTCTTTAATTATGTCAGAGAGGGAGAAAATAAGAATTTTTCACACCACTTTTAGTTCAAACACAGTAAGTGCAGTCATGTACTAYGGATCCTTATTTGTAAAGTCAAGGAGAAAGTCAAAAGTTTTGCTGCTGATTCTTTGTAAAATTGCTCTGTTTCTGCTTAGACTTCTGAGTTGCACTGTAGCATGACTTTGCTCAGTTGTTCACAAAATTATTTCGTGTTCTAATACTTCCACTATGAAGAAAATCCCTTTGCTGTATTCTTTGTGCATTAAGTAACAATACAAAAATGCTTTTTACCTAATAAAATATTAAAGGAAAAAGGAAAAAAAACACCTTTAGAAATTTCCATGAACACGCATCTACYGTAACAGTGGCAGTATCCTGTTCTATGTGATACAAGGTAACTTTTTTGTTAAYAAAGATTATTAATTAGCCAGGTAGGTTTTAAACAAAACCTTCCATCCTGGCAATTTAGTAAAGCTCTTCAAAGAAGACAGACAAGTAGAGGGTTTATATTTAAAGTGCTCTTTATCTGCTGCAGCAAGTACTCTGGCTGGTATTCTGGTCTCTAAGTAGCACTTGACAGACGATCAGGGCAAGGAGGAGGGGAAGCAGAACAAAATGCTCCAAGTTGGAGCTCTTTGAGGAACAGACCTTAGTGCCAGGTGACACAGCACTACCAGCCCACAAAACAAACCCAGCCTGTGTTGGGACATTACCATGCACTCGTTCTTGGCACAATCTGGAGGCAGATGTTAGTGCCTGCATTTGCAATCTCCTGCAGTTAGAAAGCAAGCTCAGCTACTACAAAAGGGCCTGCAGGGACCAGCAGCAATCAAATGAACGCACGGCGAATGTCCATGGGGCGGCCCCGGCTGGGCCGAGCTGGAAACCTCTCACTGGGGCCAACCCGTCCTGGAAGAGTGGGGTTTGCTCCAGGCAAGGAGCCAATCGGGTCAAAATGGGGTCTGAAGGGAGGAAAGCGACCTGCTGCTTCTCCCTGGCCAGGAATGAGTGAGTTAATTGGGTCTCCAACATATGGGAGGGTTGGTCTCTCGTCATATTCTCCCCCCATGATCATYGGGGGGTAGATTGGATTTGATGGGAATGGGTTGGGAGGAAAGGGATTAGGGTAGAATGGGTTGGGATGAAAGGGGATTGGATGAGGTATAGGGGGCAAAAGCATCATGTGCCTCCATCTCAGAGCCTCCTTCTTCTGTTTCAACTTTTTCTTGTAGAGCTGCGGACAGGAAAAAAAAAATTTACAGTTCGCTTAAGTGTCTTTTAAATCTTCAGCAACTGCATTCAGTTTTACAGCACTTCTCAAAAAAGTGCACTTGAAAACCCAGAGCAGCCACTCCCCTGCGTGCCAAAGACCAGACACAGCATCTTTTTAAGATCTCCAATCTGAGCATGCACCATGTAACTGATGATGCTCCTTTCTCCTASTCTGAYCAACATGCATACACAGAACACCACMCTTTTMAGCTAAACTTAACTCAAAAGTTGCTGCCTCCCAAGGTCTGTACTTAATTCTCAAACTAACACTGATCACAGASAGATTATATAAAAAAGTCACCTACTTCTTTCCAGTCTGTGTCACGAGGCCGTACAACTGGATCTACAAAGAGAAGCAAAAAGTTAAAAAAGGCAAGAGATCTTGTGCCAGAGATGCCCACAGTTTGTCAGAACTCAAAGAATAATCAATGTAGGAAAAAAAACCACTTTTGGGCAATACACCTTTTCATAAAGATAACACATCTTAAAAAATGCAAAGCTCCAGGTCCAATCAATAGATAATCTACTTGCACACCCATTCTCTGTAAAGCACCATCTCCAAATGTTACTAAATAGAGAAATCCCAGAAACATTGTCCCCACCTTTGCCTTCTGACAGCACTACCTTTGATAACCTTTGTTTCTTCAATCTCTTATGAGAAATTGAAGCAGGAATGTATCTTCCCTCCACTTCCTAATAACTGCAGTACCAATACACCAAGGTAGCAAAGGAAACAGATGAAAACAAAGCAAGCCTGCACCATACCATGGAAGAACCATGTGGGGCACCAGTAGTGACTCAGAAGATTGCCAACCATTCTCTTTGACAGAAAACTGCATCCACCTGAATCACACCTGACCAGCTGTACTGATTCATATCACAAACTGCATTTACTCACAGTGTTTCCATGTCATTGCTGGTTGCCTGAGAAGCCTCTTATCAAAGCCTGTCAGACCCAGTCCCTGTGTTAACACAAGATCACAATGATATAAACCATGTGCACTGCCATCACCTCGGAAATCCCGCAGGTACATGAACCTCCAGAGCAGCTGGTCATTGGAGGCTGTGTAGAGATCACGGCAAACGGCCGACAGAGAGAGGAGGGAGCGCACGTCCAGGAGTCTGAAAATGCGAAGCTTCAGCTCCAGGGGAAGGACCACTAAGCCAAACACATCTGGCAAGTTCAAAGCTACACAGAGAAGAAAGAAAGTTCAGAAAAAACAGTAAACTTGACACCACTAAAGYAGTGCTTCTGTCTCTAAAGGAACACTATAATCTCTCCTTTAATCCTCTCCCTTTGATGYCTGAGTTACATCACTTCTCTCTGCAACTACTGTAATGTCACTCCTTGCAAAAAAGGCCTCTTGCAACTCTGATTACAATTATGTGGTGCACAAAATAGGGCAAATCACACTTAATACAGAGCACTATGCCTAAGAAACATTCCACACACCTAACTAGGCTTAGAAGCTACAGAGCTAAGGAATAAAGCAAAGAAAAAACGACCTGCCCACTTTCATAAGCTTGCAAAAATCAGAAATACAGAGCAGATGCTACACATAAAATTTTCATGCACTGACATTTAGAGGGAATTTCATTGAACTGTCTTCAGAATAAAATGCTGAGATCTTTTATGGAAGTAACTATGCAGAGAAAGCCTGGTTTCCTACTGCTACACAGCCACCAGGTTGGGTTACTTCCTACCATCCTTTCTAAGCCCCAGTTCCTAACAAGATCATTCCTGAGGTCAGACTTTCAAATATGATACTAAATGTTTCTGTTTTGACAAAGAAATAGATTAAAACTACAAAACTACTGCTAAAAATTACTGTGGCAGGATTTCCTAATAATTACTCATGGAAAACAGCCATTCCATTTCCATCTCTGAAACGAGACTAGAGCAACCACAAGTTAAAACCAGAATTACATTAACATTTTCTGAGTTGCAAAAATTAATATGATTTCTTTAGCACACATATATTACTTTGTGCTTACTCTTTACAAGCCTGTCACTGAACAGCTGTTTCTAACACTTTTCCTTCAAGGTTTTAGATAGAACCCCTTTCTTCCATCCTCAAAAATTAAAGTACCATCTCTAATTGTAAATGTTTCCTCTCACCTTGTCGAGCAGCAGCCAGAAGAGAATAAACCAGCTGATCTTTAAAGAGACGGGATAATTTCTGAAGGTCTTTGTAAACACCTGCAACCTTCTCTGTCAAAGAAGAGAGGAAAAAAAGCTTAATTTCAAGAGGTTATAATGCAAAAGTTGTAAGAATTGCATTTGCTTATAAGCACTTCAATCGTCCTGTGATCTTGATGGGAGCAGCTCTGCAGCTAGAGTGAAACTATCCTGCAACAAATCAGTCATTGACAAACTAGAGACCTGTCCCATGGTCAGACTGAGCTTTCCCTTTGGCCTTACAAGGCACAGTTAAGGGAAACACTTGAGTTCCCTGGAAACAAACTGACTTTCAGAGATCCTTTTGTCAGATTTCAAAGCTCTGCCTCACATACACTTATGTTCTCAAAACCTGCAACCTTCAATTCTCTGACAAAAGTATTTTTCCATTCTCTTCTCAGAAGAAAGAGGAGCCAGAAGATTCTACAGTTCTACTGGATGCATTTCAGCACTCAGTTCTTCTACAGCCTTTCATTTAGAGTTGTTCTATCCCAGTGACTGGGACTATGCAGAACACAGGACACTGAATCAGCCCTGACTGCCAATAAAGCAGCTCATACCCTTCAGACAACATAAGGATGCTCAGTGCTCAAAAGAATCCACACGGATCTGCCCTTCTCACCTCCCTCACCTTAGTGTTACCTCTAATTTTGGCACTCTGGAGAAACCTTGTACAAGTTTTCTGACAAAAAGAATTTAACAATTGGAGCACCACAACAATAGTGTAGGTAGTGCCAGGTTCTGGAGTCCTGAGCTGCCAGGCAGAGAGGGGACATCACCCAGCATTGCTGTCCCAGAGATACACACGTGCCCAGGACCTCACAAATAACAGGCACAGGGGCCAAAGGATAAACTGAGCTTTGCAAGGCTCTTTCCTTACATTGTTAGTTCAAGAAATAATCTGTGCTAACAACAAAATATGAGCAAATGCCCACACTCTGAATTCCTTTTACCACAAAGTTATGACTAACCTAAATGGTGACCCCATTTTTATTCTGTTTTGCTATTCTGCACTGATTTGGTGTCACATCCTTACCCACTGAGTCACTTCACTTTTCAGTTTGCTACTATGAGTATCAGAGCTCAGACATACCTGGGTCCTGGAAGCAAATAAAGGATGATGGCAACAGCTGGATCCTCTTAACACTTTTAATCTCTTCGTTGATTTTTAATGTTGCTACAAATAGAGAAAGACATTTCAAAATTTAAAACACACAGAAATGACAGACCACTTCATTACTGCCTTACACTTTAGAGATGTTTTACTTTCCTCCTTTACCAGATCCCACAAGGAAAATACCCAACTACAGCAAGCAGGAAGAGAAATAAAAGCTTCAGAAAAACATAAAAGTAACTTAACACAGCAGCAGCAGCAACCAAGCATTACTTTCAACAATTCTATCACATGGACAGAGATGTAACACAGCTAAACAAGGCACACAGAGAGCCATTATCATAACCGAGTCACTAAAGAAATGTTAGGAAAAGACTCCAAAAGTTTAATTTATGAATTCTGGATGCATGGTAGTTATAACACTGTCTCAAATCTAACCCTAATCTGACTTGGTTAAAACATTTGCTCAGAATGCATTAAGGTTCTGAGAAAATATGTGTTTACACAAATTGGCAAAATCAGTTACAAGTTTTATAAAGAACTATATCAGTTATCTTGAAATTAGAAGCAAACCCTAAGTTAACGCTGTTTCTGCTAAAATGTGGAATTACTCAAATGCTAAATAAAATAATAAAAAGAAAGAAAAAAAAAGACAAAAATAACTCAAAAAACACATCAAGTGATATGGAAGTTGCTTCAAAAATTAGGACTTCTCTAAGTCTTCTGGACTCAATAACTTAAACTAAACAGTTTTTGAGATCACAGTGTACTACAGGAAAGACTATATATCAGGGCTAAAGATTATATGGTCTGGAAGTTTTAAGTCTTTCAAAAAACATCAAGAGTAAGATAAAAAATGGTAGCTGAAACAAATCCACTTCCTCCATGTCTGGCAATGTGTATGGAAGTTCCTATGAAATGAGACAACAAACATATTTCTACAATATTGCAATGAAAAGGCCAGCTGAATGTCCTAAGGATTAATCTGTCACAGTAGAGGGAAACAGTTAACACACAGACTGGAAATGCCAAGAATATTCAGCATCAGGAAGTGGAATCTCCTGCACCTCAGCAACCCCAGAAATAACGGTGCAGTTCAAAGCAGAGCACATGACAGCACACTCAAGTTTTCTCTTCCTAAACAATGGTGATCCTTAGGAATGTGCATCCAAGATAAAGCCTGGATTGACTCACCATTGATAGCAATGAGATCTCCCAGAGGCACACAGGTCAAACCAGCAGAACCCTCTTCACAAAGGGGATGTGTGTACTGCAGCTTATAAACACCATTCCCTCTCCATTTCTCTGGCATAGAGACTGCCTTGGCTTCTATCCCCTACCAATGCAAAAAGAGAACACACACACAGTCATGCTTTTGCAATGTGCCAATACTGAGAGGTGAGAAAAGGATTACAAGTGAGGAAATGGCAGAATGATGCTTGCAATTCAACTCTTAGGTCAGCCTAATGCACATTATGATGCAGTGATTGTGAATATGTGTGATTATACACTAATTTCTTCAAAACTAACAGCAAATCTGAGAGTACTGATTTTTTATCCTGATAGGAAAGGATGTTCAGTGAGCACTCACATCTATTTCTTTGAGACAAATCCTTCTTTGAGACAAATCATCCATTCCAGCATTCTGACAACTTCTGCACATTATTAATTTGATGCACAAAAAAAAGATGYTACTGCACCTTTTCTGTGAACACAGAGGATCTGACAGGCCTTTAAGAATCATAGTTTGAAGTTAATTAGAAAACCTGAGTCAACTAACAGGTTTAAAGTGCTACAATCTGAACACATCCCCACATGCTCAGTGCTGTAAAGCAGAAGTGGTTGGTTCAGCTGGGTCCCAGTGAGGCTGAGGAACACAAGAAACACAGGGACAGACCTCTCCTTCCACCCCTAAAAGATGCTCCAGTCTTTAGCCTGAAGCTTTCTAGTCAGGGAAATCAGACAAGTTGATCCTTCAGCAGCCCCTGCAGCAAACTGACACAAACAAAGGCAGAGGCAGATCCTCAGATGGTTCTTGAATAGTCCCACAATTACCCAGACATTTCTGTTTGGTGGGGCACCTACCTGAGGTACATAGCCTGTCTCCATCATGAGAAGATGGACCAGAACGATCAAGGCATCAGTGGCACTGGTACACTCAGCAGAAAGGTACAGCATCTCTAAGGAATGGGGTATTTCACCATCTGCAGCTTCACTGCACAGCATGGGTTCTGAGGGATAGGAACCTGCACCTTCTTCCAGCTCAGCATCTTCTGCCACTAACCCAGAAGGAAACTCTAGGCTGGATCCTGCCTTCAGAGGAAAGAAGAATATACATTTGTTCAGAAAATTACACTTTTATATACAACAACATTATACATCTGCTTATTCCAGCTTTATTTCCCATACAAGTTGTAAGATTCCTTACACCTCCATTTCCTAGCATTCCAGATAAAGTCTGGGATTATACATAAACCCTTTGTATTTCTTAATCTTTATAAGGCAAACTCTTCACAAAAGGGTTTGCCATTTTATTGKATATACTAATTGAAGACAAGGTGATRATAATATRTTAAAGCTTCATCASCATTTTTGCAACACAGGAATATTTYAATCACTATAGTATCATCATTTATTTGAATTTAGCCAATGGCAAGTACCCAAAACAGTAACTTGGGCTGCCAAGAAACACCAACAGCCCTGAATGCTGGGGTGGAGAAAGAAATCCATCAATGAGTGCACCTGTTGCCACTCGAGGAAGACAGTGGGTTAACTGTAGTTCCTTTCTTCTACCAAAATCATGGTGTATTATTAAATTAACTGAGAAAACTACACACAGACACATTATGATAGAACAATATTTGAAACTGTAAGCAGATTTACCCAAGGAAAGTGTCAGGAAAGGGGAAAAAAAGGAGCCTGTCCTGGACAGTGACTGTTGCATTTGCTCAGACCTAGAAACAGCTTCCTCTAGAACACAGCACTGAGGCAGGTAAGAAACACAGTCCTGACTTCCTTAAGTGCATGTTCCAGCAAAAACATTTACTCCTGTAAACCTGGAACACTTTGAGCTCTCTGAATTAGCTTTTGTGCCACAGTAATATACAATAATAGAGACAAATTTCCAGTCAAATGACTGAATACATATCAGACAAGTGTAGGGAGCCAATATTCTGAAGAGATTCTCTCCTCTATCATTCAGTAACTGACACTAAGGAGACCCTTTTGCCTTGTGCTGTACAGGAAAATTCTCATGTACTTACCCTGTCCACACTCTCCTGAACTCCCAGCTGAGCTCTCTCACTGTTAGATTGCTCATTGTGCCCCTCCTGTTTTGGGCTGTGAGCCTGAATGATGCCGGGGCTCACGGCGGACGGCTCATGGCCATTCTGCAGTGCAGGAACAGCAGGAGGTAGGCTGGGCTGAACATCTGGCTCTTCCAACAATAAACATATCAAATCACCAGAAACAATCCCGTACGAAGCCAAAGTCTGCTGATCCTCTGTCAGGGCATCTTTTCTGTTCAATGTTATTGAAAAGGCGGTATCAGAACTGAAAAATAATTTAAAAAAAAATAGTAAGGAAACATGGTTGGCTGCACCTGGATAGCCACACACACCTGACATGGCAATTGATGCTGTGGTGATTGGTCAAAGACTGGACTTGATAATCTTGGAGGTCCTTTCCAACCTTAATGATTCTGTGATTCCACAGTTAGAAATACATATTATATATTGCAATTGGATTGTGCCACAGGGCTTAAKCCATTATTAATTATCTGTACATTAAAGAAATAATGAGGGGAAAAAAGATTGTATGAAATTATTTCCCTCATGTTTCTCGCCAATTACATTTTGAGTTGCTATAGCTGCTTGATAAATAAAACTTCATTTACAGAAATTGCTCATAAAACAATTACAAAGGAAAGCAAACAAGTGCCTCTCAAAATATAWGATATCACTGCTAGAAAAACAAGCTCTAAACAAACTACTGGCTCAGATTATGYTTTAAAAAATAGTGTGTAAAAACAYTAGAAACCAACTAGCTTTCTCATCAACCTAAACATTMATTTCAAAGATCAGCAGCTGTCCTRCAGAATGCTAGTTGCAAATGAGRGTATTTAAGAAAAAAYRCTTCAAGRCAAGCGTTTACAAAAAGAAACCCCATAAACTCAATGGTTGGCAGGGAAGCAGCTATAAAATACACCTAGAGCTATAAAATACACCGACAGCAGCAGACAAGCAGTAAGCTCAGGCTCCTCTGCCCACTCTGCTGGGTCAATCACCAGTGAGACACAGCTCGGACCTAATTAAAGGTTTGTGATACAAACCTTCAGCACCAKCAGAAAATGCTTCCCTTCTGTGGGCGATTCTTAAATTGGTTCTGCRGGCTTTACAGAGAAAACGTTTATGAAACTTGAACAGAAATTCTCCAGGAGGCCTGAGASAAGTGTAAAACTGATAAAACTGAGACCCTGGACCATTCTGTAACACAAACACCGCGAGGAAATCTCTGGCCGAGCCGCAATCCGCATTTCAGAGCTGAGAACTCCCCAGGTTTGGCTTTCCCGTTCGCAGTGAGCAGCCGGGAATCAATCAGCCCGTGTCCCTGCAGAGCCCGTGAGGCGGGGAAGGGCTGCAGCCGGGAGATGGAAATCAATGCCCGCGGTGCGGTACCGGCCCGGGCGGTGTCAATGCCCATCCCGCGGTGCGGTACCGGCCCGGGC